>NC_041387.1:84366250-84393192 GCF_002162155.2 Triticum dicoccoides | reverse complement strand
CGCGACCGGGCCCGCGCCCCGCGCGCAGCCGTTGCCGCCGCCGCGCGAGGCTGCCGCCCTCGATCCTGATCTCCAGCGCCCTCCACGCCTCCGCGCCGCCATAGTCCTCCACGCCGCCACGCCAGGTCCCCGACGCCGGTGAGCGGAGCGCAGCCGACCCCGAGCTCCTCCTTCGCCCACGCCGCCACCAGATCCGGCAACTCCGGCCGGATCCCGCCTCCTCCATCCCCGCCGACCTCGTCACCGGCTGGCCTCACCTCTGGCCAGATCCGGGCAGGTCCGGCCCGGATCCGGCGTCCCACGCCTCCTCTGACCCCGCCTAGCTCGCCGGAGCACCTCGCCTCGGAATCCGTGCCCGGGTCAACCCTAGATCGCGGAGGGTAATTTTCTGTTGTCTCTAAGTTTTTATCAAATGTTGCCTTGTTCATCGCATCATAACTTCTTGTGTGTTGCTCCGATTCATGCATATACTATATCAAAATGTTCACTTTGAGATGATCTTCATTTTGTTCCATTGTGCCATGATTGTTTGAGGTCATCTTGATGCCCTAATCATCGTTTCAAGAGTGCTATATGATGTTAACTGCTGTGTGTTAACAGAAATTGTTGTTTTGTCTTTTTCGTTGCATTTTGTGTGTGCATCCTATGAGCATGAGCTCTACATGTGTTTTGAGCTACATCATGCCATCTTTAGAGTGGTGCAATCCATGTATTTTTGTGAGTCTTGTAGTGAGTGCATCAAGCTCGTGAAGTAGGGTACTTGTTGTTACTATTTTGCTAAGCTGAAACTGCTATATTATGATGCTATGTAAACCTGCTGCTACAAGTCATTCTATGCATAATCTGGACATGTACACTAAGGATGTTTTGATATAAACCCTGGTTGCATTTATAGCTTGATGTAGATTTTTCATATCTTGCTCTCAAGTTACTAAATAATGTTGTTGTCAGCCTGTTAACATTAAGTTCAGTTTTGCCATGAGTTTTTCTAGTGATCCATGCACCCTATGACTATGCTATTGCCATGCTTAGCTCCATAAACATGTCTTCTTACTGTTGGTTACCTTGTGATGCCATGAAATTCTCTATGGTGAGAGGTACAAGCTCACCAACATGCATACTTATCGTTGTTCCTGCCATGTACTGTTATTCTGAATCTGTCATATCATTTGCCATGTTTGCATGGATGCTACCATGCTTTATGTTGATCTTTGAAATTAGTTCAGTAATGGAGTTTTGTTCTCTGTCTTTAGTATTAGCATGCCATGGCTTTGTTTTCCATGATAGTCTCTTGTAGCATGTTTCTTTATAGCTCTAAACATTGCAACCTGATGTTATTTCTGCCATGCTCAGTGATTTTCTGCTAAGTCTGTAAACTGTTATTATTTGCAATCTTGCCATGTCTTTTTGAGCGCGTTCTAGTGTTTTCTGGACGTAGCTCAGTGTTTATTTTTTGTTATGATTTACCTATACATCATGTGCATGCCTTTTTTCTTCACGTTGAGGTGTTGTAGCATGTTGTTTAGATGTTCGCAAGATGCCTAATTGCTGTTTTGGACAAATTGTTGTCATGCGTTGTTTGGAGTGTATGTGTTGCACCGTTGCCCCGTTTTGAGCATGCTCTATTTGAAACTTGCTTAGTTTTGTGTTAGATTTCATATTACCTTGTTGCATCCATGTTTTGAGTGTGTTTTCTTGATGTTTGAATGCATTTTGCATCAATGCCATGGTTAATTTGTTTTGCTCATATCTTCTAGGCCGTAGCTCCGAACTAAATGAACTTTTATGTAACTTGACTAGATTTTCGTGTAGATCATCTTGGTGCATCTTAACTTGCTGTTTAATAAATTCAACATTGTTTTCTAATAAGATCTGGACCAATTTCGAAAGTTGCATATCAGGACTTACCGGAATTGTTATATGTTGTTTCCGGCCTCATTTAACCTTGCTTTGATGTGCTGTTCTTGTATGCATCATATCTTGCCATGAGTAGCCTCATCTAGCTTTGTCATGCATCATACTTGGTTGAGCATCATGCCATGTCTATGTGTGGTGTTTTTACCATATTGTGTGCTTCTTCTCGATAGTTCCTGTTTCATTGCGATCGTGAGGATTCGTTCGTCTATGCTTGGTTCGGCTTCATCCGTTCATCTTCTTCATGGACTCGTTCTTCTTCCTAGTGGGATTTCAGGCAAGATGACCATCACCTTGGATCTCATTACTATCATTGCTTTGCTAGTTGCTTCGTTCTATCGCTTTGCTGCGCTACCAATCACTGGTTCTTCACGCCTCCCAATTTGCCATGTCAGCCTCTAACCTTTTATCACCCTTCCCAGCAAACCGTTGTTTGGCTATGTTACCACTTTGCTCAGCCCCTCTTATAGCGTTGTTAGTTGCAGGTGAAGTTGAAGATTGCTCCATGGTGGACAGGATTATGTTGGGATATCACAATATCTCTTATTGAATTAATGCATCTATATAATTGGTAAAGGGTGGAAGACTCGGCCTTATGCCTGGTGTTTTGTTCCACTCTTGCTGCCCTAGTTTCTGTCATACCGGTGTTATGTTCCTTTATTTTGCGTTCCTTCCGCGGTTGGGTGATTTATGGGACCCCCTTGACAGTTCGCTTTGAATAAAACATCTCCAACAAGGCCCAACCTTGGTTTTACCATTTGCCCCACCTATACCCTTCCCTTGGGTCGGCCAACCCGAGGGTCATCTTTATTTTAGCCCCCCCGGGCCAGTGCTTCTCTAAGTGCTGGTCTGAACTGAGTAGACTGCGTGGCCACCTCGGGGAAACTTGAGGGCTGGTTTTACTCGTAGGATGTCTCATCCGGTGTTGCCCTGAGAACGAGATATGTGCAGCTCCTATCGGGATTGTCGGCACATCGGGCGGCTTTGCTGGTCTTGTTTTACCATTGTCAAAATGTCTTGTAAACCGGGCTTCCGAGACTAATCGGGTCTTCCTAGGAGAAGGAATATCTTTCGTTGACCGTGGGAGCTTGTGATGGGCTAAGTTGGGACACCCCCGCAGGGTATAAACTTTCGAGAGCCATGCCCGCGGTTATGTGGTAGATGCGAATTTGTTAATATCCGGTTGTAGATAACTTGACACCATATTCGAATTAAAACGCATTAACCGCGTGTGTAGCTGTGATGGTCTCTTTTCGGCGGAGTCCGGGAAGTGAACACGGTCTTGGGTTATGTTTGATGTAAGTAGGAGTATAGGATCACTTCTTTATCATTGCTAGCTTCATGACCGTTCCTCTCCTTCTCTTCTCCCTCTTTTTTGCGTATGTTAGCCACCATATATTCTTAGACGCTACAGCAACCTCACCACTTTACCCCTTCCTTACCCATTGAGCTTTGCTAGTCTTGATACCCATGGTAATGGGATTGCCGAGTCCTTGTGGCTCACAGATTACTAGAACAATAGTTGCAGGTGCAGGTTATGCGATGATCATGACGCGAGAGTGATGTTTGCTTGTTTTGGAGTTCTTCTTCTGCTTCTTCTTCGATCAGGGGATAGGTTCCAGGTCGGCAGCCTGGGCTAGTAGGGTGGATGTCGTTTGAGTTTCTGTTTGTGTTTAATCCATAGTCGGATGGTGCTCTTGTGTATAATGATGTTGTATTCATGTGGCATTGTATGCCTCTTGTATGTATCCCCATCTATTATGTAATGTTGATGTAATGATATCCACCTTTCAAAAGCATCTTCAAGATGCGCATCTATCCTTGGTGGGACCTTCGAGTTACTTTAGGATAGGGTCGCATCTTGGGCGTGACAAGTTGGTATCAGAGCCTCGACCGACATAGGAGCCCCCTTGATTGTTCGTAGTTGGTCGTTGTTGAGTCTAGAAGAAAACTATTTTCTGAGTCTAGTTATATCGGAGAGTAGGAATTCTTTTAACTCCTCAGCCCCTTCGTTGCTCTGGTGTGGAATCTGGACGTAGGTGTTTTGAATTACTCCTCTTCCCCTTCAAATTTTTATTTAGGATCACGCAGTTGGTTTTCCGATCGTTGGTTCTCAGTTCTTTTCATCCGCTGCATTTCTCGTCAAGTTGACTCAAGCCACTTCTTCTTTGCCAAGTTCAATCCTCAGTTGTTTTCTTTTCCCACCCACTCACCCTTTTTCTTCTTGGAGCCAGAGTCCGTAATCATGTATCCATACTACTCGTGTGAAGCCTTTGCATTCTTTCAACCGGTGTTTTCTCTTCAAGATATTCGTCGGTTCCCCCTTCCAAGTTGCCATTGTTTTCCCTCCCTCCCGCCCTCTTCTTCCCGGAGCCTGAGTCTGTTTCGAGCATTAATTTCATTCGTGTGGAGCCTCTTCAGTCTTTCATCAATTGTTTCAACCGGTGAATTCTCGTTTGGTTCGACATTCTTCATCTCTTTTCTACTCCGGTGGAGTCAATTCCAATTCTCGGTAGTGATTGTATTCTTTTCCTTGAATCAAGTGTTCTCCCTATTCGTTCGCTACTCGCTAGTCTATCATTCTGGAGTTCGGAAGATATCTCAGGAGATTCGTCTGTGTTCCAATTAATTCGAGGTTGTCACCTCATTCAAATATTTCAATTGTTCCTGTGCATCATCTATCTGTTCAGCATCCCTTTCCAACGGTGTTATCTCTTTAGTGGGCCCTAACCCACAGGTATTTTCCCAGGATCTTACCTGACTCTTCTAATTATTCCGGAGTTATTCTCAAATTCTTTTCAAGTGTGACGTAAGAATGGATCCCATCAATCACATGCCTTCTCCAATATCAATTTCAAATTCTTTTCATCTTTGGTTCAACCCTTCCTCTTTTTCATTCTTCCGGAGTATCTCAGAAATTTTGGTGGTGTCTTCTGTCGTCATTTTAAGACCAAAGAAGAGTTTTTCCTCTAAATCTTGTTTGTTCTCTCAAGGATTCTTGGTTCTAGCTTCATGTTATCCTCTCGAATTATTCCGTTTGTCAGATATTGTTTTCTTACCCATCCGGAGTATGTCAGGAGTTTTTTTCCCGTTTCTGTTCACCGAGGGCCATCATTCCAGAAGAATTCTTCGTCCTCACATTTCAGCTACCGCTATCCAATTATCCCGGTGCTTCGTTCAAGTGTTCTTTAATCACCTCATGATCTCTTTGTTCTTTTGTATTTAAATCCCCTCAAGCATATTTGTTCGTCTACTTCTTCCGGGTAATTCATTCTCTTTCATCATTCATTTTCGAATTCTTACGGTGGTTCGTTCAAGATTCTTTTTCCTTGATTAGCTTATCAATTTATTCATTCTTTTCAATCCTACCGGTGGTTCACGAAGATCTTCTCAAGTTTGCGTTATGTCACTTCTCAATCCTTTTCAAGAAGAATAAGTAGTACGGAAAATCCATTGCTTGTCATCAATGTAATTTGATGAAGGATAAGCATACAATAACTATTATTCTTATTTCCTTCAAGTTGATTAATCCCTTCCTTTGGAGTTTGTTCTTGATGAATAAATTCTAGGTCCAAGTGTTTTCTTCTATTCTTTTCCGGAGTTCAAATTTCCTCGGCCATTTTGTCAGAACCTCCATCTAAATCATCGCAAGGCTCATCTTATTCTTTCTTCCTTCATTCCTATCTCATCATCTTTTGTCACCGGAGTTCTTCATGGTGGTTCTTCATGATTTTATTCATTCTTCAAGAGTTCATCAAGATTCTTGTTGGTGAAGTTCAAGTATCTTTTCTTCTCGCGTCTCGAAGTGCAATTAATTCGTCGTATTCTTTTGAAGTAGAGTTTTGCATTTCTTCTCAGCTATTCAGACATTGGTTGTGGTCTAATTTCACCTCAAGTTTTGAGTTGTTTTTGATAAGTCCACAACAAGCTTATTCTTTCGTTGTTGATTTTCTCAACAATTCCATTCAACCCTTCCTTCTAAGTTCTTTTCATTCCATCCTTTCAACTCTTCCGGAGGCATTGCCTTGTTCATCTCATCAAGTGCCATCCCATCTTGTGAAGTTCATGTTCTATTCCTTCTATGTTCAACTGGAGTGCTGCCAAAATTCTTTTATTCATTCCTTGTCTATCTTGTTCTAACCAGAGTGGTTTCAGAATCTATCTTTTTCTTGAGTTTTTCATTCTCTTCATATTCGTCGTTCATCTTTTCTAACCGAGTGCTCTCGACTTTGTTCTTTCCTCTTTTGTGTTCTTGCTTCACCTCTTCCTCTTTCTCTTCCGTCTCGTTCCTAAGATCTCAGGACGAGATCTCTTGTTAGTGGAGGAGATTGTAACGCCCCGGAACTGATGCGCCAGGAGTCTTCCAACTATTCGTCGTTGTTGCCATGTCATTTGCTTGCGTGTTGCATTTTGCCATGTCATCATCTGCATTTCATCTGCATGGTTTTCCAAATTTTCATCCGGTCTTTTTCCCCGTTGTCCGTTTCGTGATCCGACACACTCGCACGCGGCCGTCGCCCCTCTCAGACCTTGTTTCGTGAGCTGGGGGGGGAATATTCTCGGAATGGGATGAAACTTGGCGTGCGGTGTTGTTTTAGAGTAGGTAGACCGCTTGTCAATTTTTGTCGCATTCGGAGTCCGTTTGATGCCCCAACGGTTAACCGCGTAGCCCGAAACCCCTCTCTCTTTGCAGCCCAGCCCCTCTTCACCACAGCCCATAGGCCCATCCAAACCCCCTCCATGCTCTCGGTCGTTCGATCGTGATCGTGTGGCCGAAAACTGCTCTCCATTTAGAGTCTCCTAGCTCCCGCTACCTATAAATAGGTGCCCTCCCCCAAAATTCACGGATGAATCCTACCCTAACCCTAGTCTCTCTCCCTCTCAGCCGCCGGATGTGTCCGCCCGCCGCCGGACACGCCCGTGCCGCCGCCCGCAGCCACTCCTCATGCGACACCTGTCCGCCGCTGTTTCTCCCGCCGCCGCAGCCCTCCCGGCCCATAGCCGGCCCGCCCCGGGCTGCGACCGGGCCCACACGCGCAGCCGCCCGCGCCCCGCACGCAGCCGTTGCCGCCGCCGCGCGAAGCTGCCACCCTCGATCCTGAGCTCCAGTGCCCTCCGCGCCTTCCCGCCGCCACAGCCCTCCATGCCGCCACGCCGAGTCCCGGCCGCCGGTGAGCGGAGCGCAGCCGACCCCGAGCTCCTCCTTCGCCCGCGCCGCCACCAGATCCGACAACTCCGGCCGGATCCCGTCGCCTCCATCCCTGCCGACCTAGTCGCCGGCTGGCCTCGTCTCCGGTCAGATCCGGGCAGGTCCGGCCCGGATTCGGCGTCCTGCGCCTCCTCCGACCCCGCCTAGCTCGCCGGAGCACCTCACCTCGGAATCCGCGCCCGGATCAACGCTAGATCTCGAAGGGCAATTTTCTGCAGTCTCTAAGTTTTTATCAAATGTTGCCCTATTCATCGCATCATATCTTCTTGTGTGCTGCTCCGATTCATGCATATAATATGTCAAAATTTTCATTGTGAGATGATCTTCATTTTGTTACATTGTGTCATGCTTGTTTGAGTTCATCTTGATGCCCTAATCATCGTTTCAAGAGTGCTATATGATGTTAACTGCTGTCTGTTAACAGAACTTGTTGTTTTGTCTTTTTATTTGCATTTTGTGTGTGCATCCTATGAGCATGAGCTCTACGTGTATTTTGAGCTACAGCATGCCATCTTTACAGTGATGCAATCCATGTATTTTTGTGAGTCTTGTAGCGAGTGCATCAAGATGGTGAAGTAGGGTACTTTTTGGTATTGTTTTGCTAGGCTGAAACTGCTATATTATGATGCTATGTAAACCTGCTACTACAAGTCATTCTATGCATAATCTGGAGATGTTCACTAAGGATGTTTTGTTATAAATGTCATGCTCTATCCATCCAGATCCTTGGTTTCATTTATAGCTTGTTGTAGATTGTTCATATCTTTCTCTCAAGTTACTAAATAATGTTGATGTCAGCCTGTTAACATTAAGTTCAGTTTTGTCATGAGTTTTGCTAGTGATCCATGCACCCTATGACTACTCTATTGCCATGCTTAGCTCCATAAACATGTCTTCTTACTGTTGGTTACCTTGTGATGCCATTAAATGCTCTACGGTGAGAGGTACAAGCTCACCAACATGCCTACTTATCGTTGTTCCTGCCATGTACTGTTATTCTGAATCTGTCATATCATTTGCCATGTTTGCATGGATGCTACCATGTTTTCTGTTGATCTTCGAAATTAGTTCATTAATGGAGTTCCGAATGTAGGAGGTCCGTTTCCTCCGTTGTCCAGTTGGCTCCCACGCGTTTCGTTGCCTCCCGACGAACACGACGCATTTCGTTGCCTCCCCATGAACACGATGCATTCCGTTGCCTCCCCATGAACACGACGACGCCACTGTTTCTCCGTTCCGACCCAGCCATGTACACAAGCCCTGGCCGTACGTATGCGCGAGTAGGCGTTCGAGACCCTGCCCGTATGTACGTACGTGGCCGTATTTTCTTTCTTGCACCCTTGCCGATGTACGTACGTATACATGCTATGTGCGCGCCTCTACTACGACACGGGCACACCTCTACAACGACCAGTATGTACATACACGTTCGCGACCAGAATGACAACGCTACGTACGCTTCGACCAGGTGGGTCCCGACTATCAGGCACTTCCTTGCCTGCGAAGATGTAGCTGGTGGGTCCCAGCAGTCAGGGGGCAAATCGTTTTTTTATCCCGGACGCACTTCCTTGTGTGCAAAGATGTAGCTGGTGGGTCCCAGCAGTCAGGGGGCCCAATCGTTTTTTTTTGCGCGAACGCACTTCCTTGCGTGCGAAGGTGTTGCTGGTGGGTCCCAGTGGTCAAGGGGGCGAATCATTTTGTGTTTTTGCCCGGACGCACTTCCTTGCGTGCGAAGATGTAGCTGGTGGGTCCCAGCAGTCAGGGGGAAATAATTTTTTTGCGAAATACAGTGGCCTGTCCGGTGGTTCCAGCTGTCAGGTGGAGGAATCATTATTTTCCACGCAATAAGGAGGCACTTCCTTGCTGCGGCCGTGGACCCAGCTGTCAGCCTCTCCACGTACAACATGTGTGATGGAAGTCGTTCCTTGACCATGTTGACCACGCCGCGCCGAGAGCACCAGGGCGGTGGACGATAGCGAGGCCTAGGAACGGGACGATGGGGAGCCAAGGAAGACGCGGCAGTGGAAGCCCGCGCGGAAAGGAGTATGAGGGTTCACTAGTTCGGGTACGGTGTGAGGCTGTCGTCGCCGCATGGCCCGACCAGCGGTTGGAATAGTACGGGGCGGTGAGGCCTCCGCGGCAGCACAGCCGGCCACGGGAGGCAGGAGCATGCGGCACGACCGACGCTGCTTTGGGCGGCTGGAGCAAGAAGACCAGAGGTTGAAGAAGCACTACGGCCGTTAAATGGACATCGTACGGTCACTGGAGCTAGAATCGTTCATATTGACTAAAGTTGACAAAGGCCCCCATCCAAGTCAACTTAGTAGGCCCACAAGTCAGCCTCCCACCATGGTGGTCCTAGCTAGCAAGGGGAGTATTCATTTTTTTTGCGTAATAAGGAGGCACTTCCGGTGGGTCCGAGCTGACAGCGCGGGGAACGTTTTTTCACGAAATACGCTGGGCCGTCCGGTGGGTCCCAGCAGTCAGGTGGGAAACGTTTTTTTTTTGTGAAATAAGGTGGCCCGTCTGGTGGGTCCCTGCTGTCAGGTGTAGGAATAATTATTTTGCGCGTAATAAGGAGGCACTTCCTTGCGGGCGCCTGAACCCAGCTGTCTACCTCTCCACTTACAGTACTCTTCCGATGGAAGTCGGTCGTTCACCACGTTGATCACACCGTGTCGAGAGCACCAGGGCGGTTGTTTGGACGACGGCGAGGCCTAGGAAGGGGACGGCACGGAGCCGGGGAAGACGCAGCAGCGGTAGCCCACGCGGAGAGGAGTACGAGGGTTCACTGGTTCGGCTACGGCGTGAGGCTGCCGTCGCCGCAGAATAACAGGGGGTGTGGGTGAGTAGAGGGATACCCTGGGCCAGCGGTGGGAGTAGTAGTGGGCGGTGAGGCCTCCACAGCATCACAGTCGGCCACGAGAGGCAGGAGCACACGGCATGACCGGCGCTGCTTTGGGCGGCTAGAGCAAGAAGACCAGAGGTTAAAGAAGCACTATGGCCGTTGGATGGACATCGTACAGTCACTGGAGCTAGAATCATTCATATTGACTAAGTTGACAAAGCCCTCCATCCCCGTCAACTTAGTTGGCCCACAAGTCATCCTCCCACTATATTGGGTCCCATCTAGCAGGGTGGGTATTCATTTTTTTGTGCGTAATAAGGGGGCACTTCCTTGCGTGCGAAGATATAGCTGGTGGGTCCGACATGTCAGTGGGGGGAACGTTTTTTTCACGAAATACAGAGGCCCTTCCGGTGGGTCCCAGCTGTTAGCTGGAGGAATCATTATTTTGCGCGTACAGTCCACGGCCGATGGATGCCGTTTGTTGACCACGTTGACCAGGCCGCACCGAGAGCACCATGGCGGTGGACGACGGCGAGGCCTAGGAAGGGAACGACATGGAGCCGGGGAAGACCCGGCAATGGTTGCCCACGCGGTGGGGAGTACGAGGGTTTACTGGTCCGACTATTGCCGCCGTAAAATAACAGGAGGTGTGGGTGAGTACAGGAATGGCCTGGCCAGCAATGAAGTAGGGTGGGGCGATGCGGCCTGTGCGGCAGCACAGCCGGCCATGGGAGGCGAGAGCAGGCAGTCCCACCGAAGCTGGTTTGGGTGGCTGGAGCAAGAAGATCAGATATTGAAGAAGCAGGACGGCCGTTGCATTATCATCCAACAGTCACTGCTGCTAGAAATCGTTTGTGGACTAAGTTGACAAAGCCAAAGTACACGTCAACCTAGTAGACCCACAAGTCAGCCTCCAAATCTGTCCCAAACAGCATACAGCCCAAAATTTCTAGCCAGATTCAAATTAATTTTTAATCTAAATATGCCTTAATTTAAATTCAATGAAATTTTAGCCGCACAAAAACAATGAAATTTAAAATATCAAAATCCAAAAGAAAACAATATTTGGGAACTAATTGCCTGTTTGCTGTATTTTCTTCATTTTACAGCCCATTTATTATTACTTATAGCCCATTTCTTATTGCTTATAGCCCATTTCTTATTACTTATAGCCCATTTTCTGGGAAAATGCATCCCTCCTCGTCTTGAAAGATTTCCGGCCCAGCAGGGCATAGAAAAGCAAGTAGGCCTATGTTGGTTATTCTGCAAAATACAAAATAGCTGGCTAGCCATTTTTCAGAAAGGAAAAAAACAAACTGGGCTGGTCATGTGCTAAACATATGAAATAAAAGACTGGGCTAGACGGGCCACGGGTCCCGCACAACCCAGTTGATACCCATCTCCATCCCGAAAAAACAAGATTACTGCGCGCGCTGCTGGGTCCCTACTGTCATCCTCATCATGTATAGTCATCTCCTTATTCCTCTCGGTTGTTGACCATGTTGACAACACCGGAGGGTAGCGCCGCGGGGAGCGAACCAAGGCGGAGGACGATGGTGAGGCCTCGGATGGGAACGAACAGGAGCCGGGGAAGATCACAGCCAGCCGTGGGAGGCGGGAGCAGGCGGTCCCGCCGATGTTGGTTTGGCTTTGGCGGCTCGAGGAAGAAGACACTGAAGAAACGTGACAGACGTTGAATGTCAATCGAACAGTCAAGGTTGGCACAATCGTTTTTTGACTAAGCGGACACCAAGTAGCATACATTTTTATATATAGGAAGAAAACTGCGAGGAAAATGCATTCGTCTGCCGTCCTCCTCAGAGGGAACGTTCGCCACATAAGTGACTAGCACCCTTGGTTTTCAACCGAGAGGTCTTGGGTTCGAGTCCGAGAAACTCTCAATTTTGTCCTCCTTCCTTCCTCGCAAAAAGGAGGGAAAGAAAATCAAAGACTTGGGAAGGCGTACAGAACAAGATAGTGTACCAGTAAAGAGACGTTGCCGAATTTTAGAAAAAAGAAAGACGTGCTCCTGTAGCCGGTTCGAATCCAAACCTAGACTAAGACTATATATGGTGCTATGCTACTCTGCAAGTAATGAAACTGACATATCCAACATTCGCTTCTCATCTTCTCTACTTACTCTGCCTAGCATCAGAAGCTCTGGCCGCAGCAACCATGTCTGCTGGCTGCTCGTCCACCTGCTCTTCAGCAAGCAACAACCAGATATGCGCCAAGTTTCGACCCATACCATCGCCTGTGGGTCTCGTTACACCCCCGCCGGCATGCGCACCGCAGCCGATTGCTCATCGCAACCCGCTGCCGTTGGTGTGGTGCCACTGCTGCAAATCACGCAGAGTCATCCGTCGCGTCTCAACCACAATCCGCAACCCTTGCCGAGTCTTCTACAAATGCCCGAATCATGGGGTAAGAATATGTTTAAGTGTTGTTCTGCTGCTTTCAGTTGCTGATTTTTTAATAGTTTGGTTGATGATCTTCCAATTTGATTCGTGCAGAAAAGGGAAGATTTGTGTGATTTGCATTTCTGGGAAGTTGCTGATGTGGGGGAATGCAACTATGCTGATTATTTGGTTAGCCGAGGAATCCCAATACCAGCAGGTTGGGGTGTTGAACAAGTAATTGAAGGAACGACAGAAGAGGAAGATGCAGAGCAGAAGGTTAAAGATGCAGTTCCTCTGATCATGGCCAAGCAACAGCTGCTGAACGACCTTGATAGAAATGAGGAGATGAAAGAGCTTGTGAAGATAATCGGCAAAATCGATGTGCTCTCTAGGATGATTATCTCTTTATTTGCAGTGTATGTAGCACTCGTGATGTATTCAGTGGCTACGACATGAGCACTTTGCTAAAACTAGTAATGAATGAAACCTGTGTAGCAGGCTGGGCGTAGTGTTGTGAACATCTAACGATTTCGATTAACGGAAATAAGGGGGTATCCCCTTTTGCTCATATAAATAAATAAATAGCAGAGGCCCTGTCGGGTCAGCTTTGTTCTCATTCGAAGACGTCGAGCAAATTGCAGTCCAACATCAAACTATGTCATTAAATTCAAGTTTCACAGCCAAATATGAGTACAACTAAACAACAATGTCATCATGTTTTAGTTGTCATACAATCACCAAACACAAATCAGCATACATAACAAGTGATGTTGTCACAGCAAAATACTAAACAACATGTTCATTAGGTTTCAGTTGTCACAGCAAACACAATTTCACATAGTAGATAAAAAACGTCTTCTGACAGGCAAATACGACAAAAGCAATGTAATCATCATCCGCAGTAGCAGCGTCAACATCTTCGCCATTTGTATCAGTCTAAATCGTAATTCCCCACGGTGTCATCTTCTTCTTCGTCCTCAATGTCCTCGAACGTTGGCTTCTTCTTGATCAACTCTTGTATGTCCGCAGCACGACAGGCAATCTTTTTGCCGGCGTCATTGACGTGATGGTTCTCAAAGATATTAGGAACATATGTGTTATCTTGTAGATTAGGAGCAGTGTAAGCATCATCTTGTTGTGCAACTTCATTAAACGAATTCCTCTGCTCAAACCTTTGCAATACTCTCCAGTCATCGCTACGTGCAAATGTGTCTTCCAAGAAAAATATCTGTGTTGCTTGATTTGCCAAAATAAAAGGCTCGTTAGTCTGGTACGCCGCCTTGACATTGATGGATTTGAAATAATCATCAGCTCTGGGTTTTGCGATCCTGGAAAATAGGTTATACCAACGACAACACAATAGAACCACACACTGATGATCCTCGAAACTGGAGATATACTGCAACTGATCAATGTCTGTTATGTTAGCATACATTTCAATTGTCTCTTTGTCATACGTATCCGTGCTCATGATGGCACTGTTTTGTGTCTTCCTGCCCTCGTCTCGTGCAAGAGTGTTGTAGCGCACATCTCCAACAACGCAAGATTCATAATGTCTTACCCGAGTATCAGGACCCATTGCTAGTGAGTAAAGGACATCATCAACTGCCTGCCCATCCTCCCGCATCTTCTTAACCTATGGTTAGAAAATAGACAAGCTGATCATCTTATGTACTCAATATATTAAAAAATCTGATAGTGCACTTCAAAAGCTTACATGGTTCTTGAACCATTTCGCAAATCCTGCCATAACCAGTTTGTCAATGTTTCTTGGATTTTACGGCATTAACTCCTCTTTGTAGATGTTGCACAACATAGTGACCGCGTCAAACATCTAAATATATAAGAATTTGCTGTAAGTTTAGTAGATTACGATGTATAAGCTGCAGTACTGCACTTACTTGATATAAGGTAGTATCTCAGGACAGTTATTCAACACATACCAAACCATTTTATCCAAATCATTAGGTTTGTCCTCTTGTCGACTCTTCACTGTAACTCGAACAGAATAATCGAAAACATTGAGCCCGGGATTGTCTTCACCCACCACTTTGCTAAGTTGATCAGCTGTTTCAATGTATTTTGAGCAGAATGTCAACGCTTCTGTAGCAATGTAGGCCTCTGTAATGGAACCCTCGGGTCTAGCTCTGTTTCTAACATAGCCCTTGAAAGTGCCTAGCCGCCTTTCAATAGGGTACCTCCAGCCATATTGTACTGGACCTCTAAGTAGTGCCTCATCAGGTAGATGAACAGCCAAATGCACCATCACATCAAAGAAGGCTGGAGGATATATCTTCTCAAGGTCGCATAGGATAGTTGGTATCTTGTCTCTAAGACGCTCCAAAGCATCTATCCTGATATTTCTACTGCAGAGTTCCCTGAAGAATTGTCCCAACTCTGCAACTGCTCTGCATAAGTCAGGGCGGCCCAATCCTCTAAGGATAACAGGTAAAACCCTTTGAAGTAGGACGTGGCAGTCATGAGTTTTCAACCCCTGTACCTTGTTTCCATCTGCACTGACTCTCCTTTCAGGGTTGGAAGCAAATCCATGTGGGAATCTCACAAGTGACAGAACCTCGCAGAATTCTTTTCTTTTTACCTTGTCCAAGACGTACACAGCTGGTGCCATATCCCGTGGTTTACCTTCATCTTGCACCTGCAAATCCTTTCTGATACCTAGGTATGTCAAATCAATCCTAGATTTTAAGGTATCTTTCGTCTTGCCTTCAATGTTAAGAAGTGTGCCGATAATGTTGTCACGTATATTTTTCTCGATGTGCATCACATCAAGATTATGCCTCAGATCCAAATCTTTCAAATACTCCAAGTCCCGCAAAGTGGACCTGTGGGTAAACAATAATCTCTCTTCTATAGTGCCATGCTTCCTTTTCCCGCTACCATTACCAGGATGGTTTCCTGGTGTAATATGCCTGACCTTCTCTAATTCCACTTGCAACTCATCGGCGGTGAGCCTCTTTGGCGCATCACGGTTTTCATGCTTTGCATTGAACACATGTCTTCGGTATTTTCTAGGATGCGGCTTGTCCTTGGCAAGGAAACGGCGGTGTCCAATGTAACAGGTCTTGCTAAGTATTGCGTATGACAGCGGATTCCTGTCACAACAAACACATGCATTGTAACCATGTGTCGTTCGCCCTAACATAGTGCCCAAAGCCGGATAATCATGGATGCACCAAATTACAATAGCACGCAGAAAGAAATTAGCTAGTGGGCTGCTATATAAGTCTCGAGTGAGAACACCCTTCCATAGCTGTTGAAGTTCCTCCACCAGAGGCTCCATGAACAAATCAAAATCCTTTCCAGGACTTTTTGGACCTCGGATGAGCAAGGCCATCATGTAGTTTGATTCTTTGGTGTAGACATTTGGAGGCTTGTTGTAAGGGATAACAAGCACTGGCCACATGCTATATGTGGCGCTCTGGTGCCAAATGGGTTAAATCCATCTGAAGCTAAGCCATGTCTAATGTTTCTCGGGTCAGCAGCAAACTCTTTGTGTTTATCATTGAAGCTTTTCCACTCACTACCATGAGATGGATGGCTCATTACATTCCGATCTCTGTACTCCTGGTTCCTAGAATGCCACACTACATCCTCTCTTGTTTCAGCATCATGAAATAACCTCTGCAATCTTGGTGTAATTGGAAAATGTCTCAGAACATTATGAGGAACCCTCTTCATAGCATCGCCATCTTTCCATCTTGATGATTTGCATTTCTGGCATTCATTTAAGTTGGCATAATCCTTCCGGAACAGAACACAATTATTCTTACAAACATGGATCATATCATATCCAATTCCAACTGCACGAAGGAAATTCTTCATTTTAACTGTAGGTATGTGGCAGCTCAGACGCATCTGGGAAAGATTTGCGGAAAGCAGCCAACATCGCATTGAATGATTTGTTGGTCATCCGCTCAGATGTCTTCACCTGAAGAATGGTGACAATAGCTGAGAATACTGACAACTTATTTCCTGGGGTCACAGCAACGTTGCATTGTTCCAACATGCAGGCCCACCGTTTTTCTTCTACAGGTGAAAGTTCACGGAATGCACGAGCATTTCGTAGCATTGTTTCAATGTTGGTCAAACTCACTGGCTCCGCCACCACCACCACCTCCTCCTCTTCCACCTAAGCATCAGGCAGATCAAGATGGTGATCTGCTGCTTCCAAGTAGTCAATAACATTGACGTTCACAGCTTCACCATGATGAACCCACCTAGTATATGTGACCGACATCCCATACAAGTGTAGATGACTTTGCACAGTTGACTGGGGTCTTGTAACTGAATTCATACAACTGCTACACGGGCAGAGCACATCTGATTTCGGACCACCGTACTCAGCTCTGATAAAGTTCAT
The DNA here is from genome assembly GCF_002162155.2 of Triticum dicoccoides. Taxonomy (NCBI): domain Eukaryota; kingdom Viridiplantae; phylum Streptophyta; class Magnoliopsida; order Poales; family Poaceae; genus Triticum; species Triticum dicoccoides. The sequence goes on along the minus strand of NC_041387.1, from coordinate 84,376,441 downwards.
GAAGTTTTCAACCCCCTCGACATATGCAGCGGAGAATCTTCGAGCAGAAGTTATCCAAGTCATGTCCATCTGTTAGACATACAAATTAGTTCTTCTACTAGATATTACAGGAAAAACATATATGCTTTTTATGAAGTCCAAAAAAAAATACCTAGGTCGATGTCTAAAGCTATGGCAAGATATTTGGACGAGCAGATCTAAGTAACGAAATATATGTAAAGCTAATTCAGCAAACATATTTGAGTGCTAAATTTTGGAAGGCTATTTCAGTAGTCAATGAGGCCAAGCACACAGCCATCAAACTATCGAAGGCCATCGCAGCAACAAAGATCGAGTATAAAACGGTGTAGAGCTATTTCACCTATCAGATTGGCTACTAGACCATGGCAATCTACGTCACAATAAATATATGACAGGATATTTTAGCAACTAATCGGCCTTGGCATGCCATCTCAGCAAACTACTTCGGCAAGGAAGCTTGAGTGCAGAACAGGGCAAGGAAGCTTCTTAAGTAGAGCATATTGACAGTAAACTACTTCGGCAAGCAGTGAGATTAACAGCGTCTATCATCTAACACTCAGTGCTACACTGACATGAACGGGGCTCAGTCTAGAATGAGCGTACCATGGGAGAAGCTGACCGACGTGCGTCTCCACACGAACGTCGCCAGCGGTGGCGGCGCTGACCGCCGTGCGTCTCGACAAGAACGTAGCCAGAGGTGGTGACGCGGCTAGAGGACGACAGTCTACGAGGGCGTACCATGGGAGCGAGAGGATCGCCGTGAATCCCCTTGACGAACCGCGGCGCCGACGTATCGGTGCAGCGGGGAGGGCGGCATTGGCGGAGCGAATGGAGTGGAGTGGGGACGGGGGGGAGGGGGGTTCGGGGAATATTTGGCCGAAGGACGGTTGAATCGAATTTGGGGGGAATTTTTGTGTGTGGGGGAGGATTTTTGCGCGGTGGGCGGGGGGAGTTTGGCGCATGGTCGGTTTCTCCAAGTGCATTTCCACGTGTCAGTGAAGAGGCAAGCCGAAGCGCGTTACGTTTGCGTGAGTCGTGTGCAGGACCGAATATGTGTGGGGTGCAATGCGACCGTGACAGGAGTGATGTGAGTGTACCACCTTTTTTTAAAATAGGTGCTTCGCCCCCTCAAAAAAATGTTGCTTCGCGTGATCCATCTATGCTACTACTAGTAATCCGGTAATCCCGACTAAAATGGCGCGGCCGAGTCTTTTCCCACGCGATATGCTGGGAGATTGGCTTAGTTGGGTTTTTTAGATTTGTCTCGGTTCAATAAAAAGCAGAGTTGGTGATGATGGTGTGCTTGTCATCCTGCATTATAGGCCGTCCGATCTATATCTAACGGACTCCTCTCCACATTTGAAGATAAGGCTTTCCCTCATTCATCCTTTTCTCCCACAAGATCTTGATCTTTCGTACAACACACGGGCATCTTCCTTGTACTCCTACAATATGTATATTATTGTGAAAGTTCATATACACCGGCCGAGGTTAATGCAAACACGGCAGATTTTCATTACATTTCAAACTTTTATAGGACAAAAAAATAAAAGAAACCCGACCCTAAACCTATTCTACGGCGGCGACCGACGTCCTCCATCTGCGATCTCTATGTATGGGGGCGGGGTTCAAGACCCGTTAAGTGAAGGTGCGGTCTCCGGCGAGGAAGATTAGAACACGGGATACGGACCGGCCAGTTGGCACACCCTGCCCTGCCGCCTCCCATGCCCTACTCATCCTCGGAGGAGTCCCCGACCTCGGCGGTGCCGGACGTTGGCCGGTGGCAAGTAGGACGCGTGGCTGACGGTGCTCTCGTCGTCAGCCACCAGCATGGCCACCGCTTGTGCGGTCGCGTCCGAGTCCGGCTACGCTGCTATTGCGTCACGAGAGGCGACTTGAGCAAGGGCGGCGACCTCGAGCTTCATCCTCGAAGACAAGCTCTCCCGCAGAGCGTTCGCACTTGCGGTCATGGCCGATGTGGTGCTAGGTAGGAGGACAACGCGTTATGGTGCGGAGGTTAGTTGGGCGTTGCCGCTTTAAGTAGCGCATTCCGGTGAGGCCAAGCGTCCGGGTGCGTCATTAAGTCGCTGGAGTTGGTTCCTTGGGCACCGAGCCTCTTAACAACGACATATGAACGAACGGCATGAATGCGGGCAGCTGGCGCGGCTGGGAACGCACCGCGCGATGGCGCGAGGGACGAGGGCTTTGGTGTGCGGGTAGTCAGCTCCGGTCGTGGGAACGTTGGAGATGCCCTATGCTCAAATGCGATCCCCGCATGTCATTGAAAAAGCAAGACGACCTGGCATGGTCTCAGGTCCAGAGGATGTAGTTGGTCGTGCTACACCACTCCGCGGATGCGTCGCAGCGACCCGTGCATCCTCGACGAGCCAGGTGTTGGGGTGTGTTTGGATTGTGGCCAAAGTGCACCTTACCAAAATTTTGGTCATGACCCAAAGATTGGTCTTTGTTTGGATGGTGGCCATTTCTTTGGCATGGCAATGAACTCTAGCCAACTCTAGTTCATTTTTCTTGCCAATGTCGGCCAACTCATTGGCAACCAATACCTTAACCAAAATTTTGGCTACCCAATGCTTTGATGGGGCAACCTTGGGCACAAACCAAACATACCGTTGGTCGTGCCACAGCACTAACGCCATCCTCGACACACTGAAACGACCGTGTCTATGGACGATATGAGCGTGTCGCTCACCGCGGTCGTCGTGTCCAGAGGCGGTGCTGGAGCTGCGCCCCATTGTTGGCCCCAATGACCCACCTGAACGGTTGTCGGTGGCGAGGAGGTCGTGGGCCAGCTCCTCCATTGGACTAGTCCGCGCTACGTCGTCCCGACGGGTGTGCCCCACATGTCGGTTTCCCTGTTTTCTCGGCCATATTCGAGCATCAGTGCTCCGCGTTGTGCATTAGGCCTTTCACTATGTAGGTGTAACGCCCCGGATACACCCGCCAGTGGTCGTTACTCCTGACGGGATCTAGACTGGCCTCACAGATCAATACTAGTCTTTTCTGCGCACTTTGTCCTCACTCATGCGCACCCGAGAGCAACTTCCCGGTCGGTCACCCATCCTGAAACTACTCCAAGCTAAGCACGCTTAACTTTGGAGTTCTTTCTGAATGGGCTCCCGGAAAAGATGGAATTCCTTATTGATATGAGTAGTCTATCATCCCTAATAAGCCATGCAATTACGTACACCCCCACCCAGAGGAACCGACGTCCTCGTCAGGCCATAGGAACATTCCCTCTTGGTACATACGTCTGTTCTTCCAGTCCGGCACATGTGCCATGCCATGTACCACGACGGGTCACAAACGTCATGAACAACATGATCGCGCACCTGTCCGCAAACATCCGTGTAACCAGGAGGGTCGGCTCTGATACCAACTTGTAACACCCCGGACACACCTGCCGGTGGTCGTTACTCCTGACGGGATCTAGACTGGCCTCACACATCAATACTAGTCTTTCTGCGCACTTTGTCCTCACTCATGCGCACCCGAGAGCAACTTCCCGGTCGGTCACCCATCCTGAAACTACTCCAAGCTGAGCACGCTTAACTTTGGAGTTCTTTCTGAATGGGCTCCCGGAAAAGAAGGAATTCCTTATTGATATCAGTAGTCTATCATCCCTAATAAGCCAGGCTATTATAGTAGGCCAAGCAAAACAACTTATTGTTTATTTGAGCCGTTCAAGTGTAATCATGTGGCGTTTGCTTATTTCTCATTCCTCTCCAACCCTCTTCTCCATCGATCATGTCGCCCTCCAGTCGAGTCCATCCTCCCGCATGCCTCATTTGAACATTCCGCCGAGTATCATTCGCATGTACCCACCCTAGACCACTTTCAATAGATCTTCGGACCCTGAGATGAAATCGAGAGGGAACGAGTGGGGGCATGTGATACCTAAGGCGGATTCAAAATTTTGAACCGGTGATCATAGCATCCGCAAATCATATATAAAGGGTATTCAATGTTCATTTCATTTTTGAATGTACAATATACTCCCTCCTATCCTTTCTACTTTACATATAAGTTTATGTGTAGTCAAAGTATCTCTACTATGATAAAAAAGGTATCAACATTCAACAACGCCAATCAATATTGTTAGATTCGTACGTACTCCTAGATTTGTACTCGAGATGGTTTCCAATTTGAGTATTGACAAGATTAATAGTACTCCTTTCACATAGGTGAGTAAGTCATCTTAGGCTGTGCACCGTGACCAAGGAGGAGGGGAAAACGAGAGACATTAATTTTATTTGCTAATTAATAGTTTTGCATGCAAAGAACTAACCACTTCATGTCTTGTTTGATAGTCTCAGGTCATTAAAAGCATGCACACCCTCATCTCTTATTGTTGATATGTCAAAAACAAGAAACGAGGTAGAAGTTAATGCACCGCGCCTACTACCTTCGTCCTGGTTTATAGGTCCCCTTTGTAGTTTGTGTCAAATTTTGACAAAAGATTTAACTAACAAAATGTTAATGCATGTCAAGAAAAATTATCTCATTGGATTCGTATTTGAACATAGTTTTCAAAAATATAATGTTTGGTGACATGCGTGAACATTTTGTTAGTTTAATCTATGGTCAAAATTTGGCACGAAACACAATGGGGACCAATAAATCCGGACGGAGGTAGTACGTGTTTTGGGATTATTTTGTTTTCGTAAGATGACTTACACACCTAGACGGAGGGAGTACATGAGATGTATAATGTGAAAATTATAACATTGGAAACTCCTTTCAGATACGAAATTGACCGTATGCTTTGTGTAAGTTGCATGTCATATATTATTACTCTAACATTTGGTCAAAGTTAGCCTCGAAAAACGCATTAGACCATGTATGCTTTGTGTAAGTTGCATGTCATATATTATTACTCTAACATTTGTGTAAGTTGCATGTCATATATTATTACTCTAACATTTGGTCAAAGTAGTATAGTGGAAGTGGATCCTTTGACATAGGTATCCCTGCCTTACCCTCCCTTTCGGTCACTTACTGGTGGACCCAATGCTTGCTAGGCCCCGCATGTCAGTTACTCAGTGGGTTCGGCCACGTCATGCGATCCTCATCCGTAGTATACTCCCTCTGTTTTTATTTACTCCACATAAAACAAAGGGAGTGGTGGTATAATAAATGACACGAGCGGGGGAGGGGGAGGGGCGTCGGTTTGCTCTCAACTGCGGTCCCACAAGCGAGCGAAAACGCAAGACGAAGCGTGTTCCATTCGGTGAGCGACGTGGAGGGTCCAGCATGCCAGGCTGCAACGCGAACGCAACAAGAGCGATGTACAGTCAAAACCAACTGACCAGTCGTCACCGGAACCACTATTCACACCAGAACCTTCACTGCTCGGCCTACGCCAGCCACTGCCCTAAAACCACATCAAATCTCCAGCCCATTCCCCCACCTTTCGATCCACTAGCCCGCATCAAGCGTCCCCTAGTTCGTCAGAAAGCCATGGTGCGCCGCAAGATCACTTACTACAAGATGCTGACGTCGGAGCGCCGCGCAGAAATCGCGGCGGCGGTCGGCGCCACAGACCTCCATTCCCAATCTCGCTTTGCGGCGGGCCAATCCCCGAGTTCTCTGGAGCCAAGCTATGAGGAGGAGCAAGCCGATCCAATGTTCACTGCGGAGGTCGCGGCGCAGAGGGCCCTCGATGGGTATGAGACGATGGACGTCGACTTTGTGCCGGTGTCTGAGTCCCCCATGGTGCAGGCGGACCAGCGGTTAAACATGGCGATACTAAAGGAGGACCAGGAGGCAGAGGCTCAACTCGAGGCAGAGCGCGTGCATGCCGCTGCCATCGTGGCTCTCCTGCAGGCGGAACTGAATGTCGTGGATGTGAACCGGGCGGCGGAGGCTCAACTTGAGGCGGAGCGCACAGATGCCGCTGCCATCGAGGCCCTCCTGCAGGCGGAACCGGACGTCCTAGACATGAACCGGGCGGCAGAGGCTTGACTCGACGCAGAGTGCGCGGATGCCGCTCTCATCGATGCCCTCCTGCAGGCAGAACCGGAAGTCCTGGACTTGAACCGGGCGGCGGAGGCTCGACTCGATGCGGAGCGCACGGATGCCGCTGCCATCGAGGCCCTCCTGCAGGCGGAATCGGACGTCCTCGACTTGAACCGGGTTGTGCTCTCGTCCGTGCAGAGCGCCCGCACGCTCCGCTTGAACGAGTAGCTGGAGGCCGAGGACAACCATGGTGCGGAGACACACATCGGCAGTGACGGCTGGTTCGCGCCGGCAGCCAAAGACGACGAGGCCGTCTCTTTCCACGAGCAGTGATAGTTTTTCTTTATGTTGTTGTTTTTATGGATCTTTTGCTGTGTAAAAACATACTATTTGTTATGCAAGTCGCCTGACATGGGTCAGTCTACCATTTCAGGCGGTTGGATGAATATCCTACGTCTCCTAACCCTTCTTTCCTTCTTCCCCACCTCTTCTTCTTCCCCAACAGACCATCGCACGGGCCGTACGGATACTCCCCAACATGCAGTTGGATAAACATACTCTATGAACAAAAATTATGTGTCAGCGATAGGACGGCTGAGTTTGGTTTGTTCACATGCGACAGCACGTGTTAGTGAGGGTGTGTTCCCTTGGTTGGGTTTGCGGCGTGCAGGAGCGACTGTGTGAGGGTGCGGTGCGACCGCGGCGTGCAGGAGCGACCGTGTGAGGGTGCGGTGCGACCACGATAGCCGTGCGCAAGTGTACATCCTTCTCATTTTGAAAACTTTAGGCAAGCTTGGAAAAAATGTGTGGCGAAGTTTGGCAATGCAAGGCCTAGACCCAAACAGGATAACTACGTACGTACTAGGACTACTAGTGTTAAAAAAGAATGGCGGGGTTTTCCTTTGATACAAATCCTCGTTTCACGTGTCAATTAACGCGTATTTTTTCTCGAAAGACCAAAGAGCTAACCATCTCACTCCTCGTCGCTTGATTAATGCAGCGCCATGCAAACGAACCTTCTCACTTCCGCATGCATGCAGGGGATATTAATGTCCTTGGTTACTAACCCCATCAATTTTTCCTTGATTAGTGTTAGTGGCCCTTTGCAAATTGTAATTTTGATATACTGGCCTTGTGTACAAAAAAATGGAGGTAGTAACTAAATTTGAATTCCTTGCCCATTGCGGTGATGTCGACGATTTTTTTTGTGGTTTGGCGAAGTGCGTTCGACGGAGAACACCATAGAGGGAGACCACGGTAAGTCGTTCGCAAGTGCCGCCTGCAAGCCGAGACAACCGCCTTATTTGCATCCAGGAAGTCCTTTACTAGTACTACTACTAGGAGTACTAGTGCGGTGAGATGGTTTCTCGAAGAAGATGATGGAGAAGCGGAGTCAGCGAAGAGTGAAATGATGGTTCCTTCGTCCGTGCTTTGTGATTTAATGCCTCACTTCTTTGTGATTTGTGATAGAAGGGACAGGGGAGTAGACTCTGTGCTCTATACTGTACTACATGTGTCCAAGCATGGGAGAAAGAGGAGAGACGTTGCATTTTTCTATTCCTTCAATCAATCAATCAGGGAGCTTCGGTTCCATCTTTTTGGCTTTGGCAACAATGTCCACAATGGTTCCCACGATGCCAAAAGCTATTTTCACATTTGGCTACACATTGTGGATGCCCTTAACCGTACCACTTGGTTTTGCTCCTGTGTGCTATCTATACAAATCTCAATTAAATTGATCTAAAAAATTATAGAATCAAAGATTAGTAAAAAGGAGGTGATTTTGCCGCACAGATGGCGGGGGAGGTTTCTTATTTTCGGAGGATGTTGTCCTGGCGGTTTGCTAACATGCGGTCCCACGTGTCAGTGCTTTACCATGCTGATCCGCGTCCCACATGAGGCAGAACAACGGCAGAAGCAACACGTGGTTAAGTTGAAGAAGATGAGGGAGAAGCGGATTCAGCAACGAGTGCAAACGATGGTTGCTTCATCCCTCCAACTTCTTTTTTAGCATTATTACTTCTCCCTCCAACTTAACTGTGGGAAAGGTGCAACTTTGTGATTTGACGCCTCATTGCTCATTACTATGCCGGCACCATGACTGGGGTTCTTCACCCCGGCTGCTCTATACTGTATTCCGGTATGGCATGTGGACCCGGTAGCTTGATGTCCCACATGTCAGCGAAAGGTACTAGAAGATTTATGAAAGCGAGCGCTCCACTCTTACGATGGAGGAGTAGACGACACGACGGCCCAGTGAACTGTCACTTGTACTGTATAGTACTATAGTTTTGCTATTTCGCACGATCCATCGATACAAACCCGATTAAACAGGAAAGGGCGGGATTTTTCCCGCGCGGTAGATGATACTGGCCATACATTTCAAAGGCAATTTTAATGTATGCAAACTGAATAATTATAAGTAACAATATGATATCTAGTAAAACTAAAAACACATATGATTTATTGTGTTTGAGTGTAGAGGTAGTGCTGTATTGCATAGTTGTTAGATGTAACATGCGAGAACGTGTAGAGATGTAGTTTTGGAGGGCCTACAGAGAGAAAAGCGTAATACGATCACCGAACTTCAGAATAAGCTGATTACAGTCACTATATATGTTTTGCGGTGATTATCGGTCACTTGCTCACAGTTCAGCATCGGATTGCACTCTATTGACCGGCCAAATAGTTTGCGTGGCGCCATGTTGACTAGTTAAATTGACCATGTTCCTTGTGGGTCCCACCTGTCAGTTCGCATAGGGAAAAGGTCAGATAAACAAAAACTTACGCAGGCGTGACAAGGCTCCAACCCGTGTGCGGGAATCACCTGGTTGTGTATGTGTCTGTCAGGGCCTGATGTGTGCGCATGCACGTGTAGGTTAAGCACTTGAGAGTGAGAGTGTGTGTTGGTCGTGTGGTGTACTGGTGTGCGCATGCATGCGTGCGTGTGTGCGTGTGAGTGTTGCGTGCGTGCGTGGCTGCGTGTGTACGTGTGAGTGTTGCGTGCATGCGTGGGTGCATGAGTTTGTGTGAGTGTTGTGTGGATGGAGTTCGTGTGCATGCGTGCGTGTGTGTATAATCACCACACCAGCTCCTATGTGTTAAAACAGACGGCTCAACATACCAATACAAGGCCACCTTGTCTGCTGTGCCCGCGGTCATGACTTCGAACCACCGTCAAAATATTTTTTTGTCGTTTGTTTTCATTCTTACTAGCAAGATGCCCGTTCGTTGCACGTAACATCAAGATGCATTTGTATGACTTGTTTATCTTGTGAGGGAAAAGGATGAATGAGGGAAGGCCTTATTTGCAAATGTCGAGAGGTGTGTGGGTACCTTTTTGCAAAATTGCCATAGTTTCTTTCCTATCCGTCAGATATGAATCGGACGGCCTATATTGCAGGATGGCAGGCACACCATCATCACCAACTCTGTTTTTTATAAGAATGTATTTTATATTTTATGTATTTTATAATAGTGTAGATGTAGAGTAGATACAAGTCGACAGGTGGGCACGATGGTAGTGAGATAATGTGATGCAACACTAGACGTGCCACGTGGAGCGTTTAACTGGTCAACTAGTCATGTCATGAGCAAATACAAAGTTGTATGATGAGACCGTGACTGTATAATAACCACTAACCGTAAACGGTGACCGTAATGAGTTGATTATGAAGTCCAATGTATGTATCGTGCTTTCGCTTCAAATACTATGATCGTCATTGCATATATCGCGAGAGAAAGATGAAACACGCGTGAATTTTCTGGGGGCTTACTTTTAGAGGACCTGGGGATAGTTTTGTGTGCATACGTGAAAGGGGCGTACAGGGGGGTATGCGATGGAGAGAGAGATGCTCTTCATTTCTCTTTATTATGACTAACTTTGTATATAGTATAAAAATATACAAATTCACAGTGCGGAATAAATATCATTGTGGGCACCATGCAATGCAAATTAGCATTCGTACTCCTCCATATAACTTTGTAATGTTGTATATATGTAGAAACTCTAAAATAATTTTTTGGCCACACTTTATTCAAAAGGAATGTTGTATGCGAAATAAATGTGAAGAGATGGCTTTTTAGATCAATGGGGTACGTGATGTAACATGTGTGAATGTGTAGTTAATGCATTTGGCGGGGCCTAGAGAGGTATGTGTGTGTATTACGTATTCGAGAGAGGCATGGATAGAG
>NC_041387.1:84306520-84366040 GCF_002162155.2 Triticum dicoccoides | reverse complement strand
AGAAATGAGAGTGGTCTAGAGAGAGAGAGACGAATATGACGTCACGACAAGAGATTCCATTCCCTTGAGTGTGTATATGCAAGGGGGGAGGGAACAGAGGCACCAGGAGAAATTTTCCGTGTGTGTGGTGTTTGTGTTGGTATGTGTGGGTGTGAGAAGATAATGATACGTGGGGGCAGAGGGTGTGTCACCGCGTGAGGTCCGGTGGTTCGAGGTGAGGCCCTTCGTTCAGTTCCGTCCTGCACCCACATTGGTCGGCCCATGACACATTTAGGAAGACCCATGGATGACTAGTCGTACAAGACAAAGATAGCAGAATTGTGAAGGCCTCCGTGTCCACTGACAAAGCCGGCTAGGATTTGTAACCCTAGGTTCTCGGACTAAGGTAACCCCTTTATCTCTGATATTACTATTCATCCAACCTAACTTTAAGGGGCATCCTACAGAATGCTCTGCAAGAATCACACTCGTCGATTAGGAAGAGAGGTGTAAGATAATGCGTGAGAGACAGGCGTAAAGATAATGTGCGTACATGAGACATGTAGGCAGGTCCATGTATATAGAAAGGATTGATGAGGATTGTGCGTGTGTATGTTTGCGAGAGGAAGAGTGCTTGTGATAAAGGTTAGTGAAAACAGTTGTAAATGGTTATGAGAGGGAGGGAGGGTTATATCTATAGCATGTGTGCGAGAAAGACAGCTCGCGAGAGAGTGTGTGAGCATGTGTGAGAGACCACCGATGGAGAGTGAAACTACACGTAAAAGACTGCTCTACACATTGATTAAAGATATAAATTATATCCAAATATTAGGATGGGATCATGATATTTGCAATTCGCGTAAGGAGCGGTCATTGATCCATCAGACATCTAGATTCTATCGAATTTGAGCATGTCTATGTTATTATTCGACACAATTGATCCACATAGTTAGTATTTTGAACTCCAGACAATGCATCGCTTTAGCAATCGAATATAAACATGAGTATAGTTCATGTTGTGTGTGTAAAGCACATTATACATACGAAAGTTACACAATGGACATTTATAAATAGCTACCTATGAACTAGCATACATTTGAATTCAACCTAAGGTGGTTTTAAAAAAATCGAATTCAAGATGAAGTCCATTCAATTATTTGAATTTGATATCATGGCATTTGTAAACCATACCTAAACTATGGGGGTACCAATCTTTGCTCTGATTTTGTACATAATAGCATATGTAGTCGTGTACAAAATAGATTCAAATTTACCTCCTCCATTCCAAAATAATTGTAGTTATAGGATTTTCAAGTGTCAAAATTTCAAAAGGAAGCGGATAATTCAATTAGGTTTTCACATTGTTGAGGAAATCGTTAACTGGTAGCTGATCGGTTCGCTGGTGAGTAGGGGATTAATTGGCTAATCGGCAAGTTAATCGGCCATTTAATCAATTAATCGGATGATTTATCGGTTTATAGGCTACTCGGTGACCCTACGAGTAGGGATTAATCGGCAAGTTAACTGGTTAATCGGATGAATTCTTGAACTGTGGGTTTTCAAACATACATGGTCAAATATAACGTTGTCTATTTAGGTCAATCCTCATAGTTCAAGAGTACTCTAAACGTGAATGCTTGTGTTTCAAAATTTCAAATGAAGCGCCAAAAGAGCCTCTACTCGCCCGAAACCGCGTGAGACCAATGTTTGGTAGTACAAGGAAATTACTTTTCTAATAACCCAAACCCGTGAAACCTAATGCCCGACATCCAAAGGTCTAAACCGGGGTAGGTTTGTAGCTTCATCTAGACACCACGCAACCGCCTCCGAAAAACATTCATACACAATGGCCGCCTAAGCACACATGCACGCAGCCGAAATCGCTCCCGCCCACTATTTGGGACACCTGGGATTACCATCCTACCCCCGACCTGCAGTAGGTCCGAAATTTTATTGCTTTTTCTTGTCGGTTTTACTTGGCAATTCAAAATCAATAAAGCGGAAGGAAGTTAGCAAGTCAGCGGATAAAGGTGCTCCTTCCAAACGGAGGGCCTCTACAGTTTCTACTCCTCCACACCACCAAGATGATTTCCAAGACAAAACTTGCATATACACTCAACAAAGCTGTGTTTATGATGAGCACGTCTCCCCTAGTGCAGCATCACTGGTGCTCCCTCTAACTTCGCACTATTATATGTGGTTGCATGTTATGTGTGATGTCTATCTTGTATTGCTTCTAATTTTGTTGAATTCCATCTGCTTACTTTACACATTATACTTGAATAAGACACGTGTTCCTGTTTCTAGAACATACAATATCTGTCTATCACCCCATGTTCTTACATCAAATTACTACTGTTGTGTAACCTGCAACAATCACTTATCATAAGACACATTTGACTTCGGAGTGTGATATAGGTTACATCTCACATTCTTTTCTAGCTTGTACTACTAATTTGTTGAAATGGCACTTATGACGAGACAATTTTAACTTGGTAGAGTGATATTCGTTGCATCTTTCATATGGTGTCTAGCTTTCATTGCTTCTAATTTGTTGAAATGCCTTCTCCTTAGTTTACACATCATAAGCTGTGAATATGCAATGGCACTAATGACGAGAGACCTCTAACATGGTAGTGTGATGTTGTTTGCATCTTGCATATGATTTATTTCTTGTACTGCTTCACATTTGTTTAAATGCCATTTATGCCGAGACACTGTTAACTTGGCAGAGCGATATTTGTAGCATATTTCATATGGTGTCTACCTTCCATTGCATTGCTTCTAATTTCGTGAAATGTCTTCTTCTTAGTTTACACATCATAGTTCTGGTTATCTCTTCCGTCCTGTTTTTCATACATATTACATCCTCCTATCATGTGGTTGTCTAACATCAAAGTTCAGTTCATCTGCATCACGCATCAATTTGTTCTGAAGAACTAAATTGTTATTCGTTTTTCTTGTCGGCTTGACTTAACATGGCACAGAGAAAGAGGAAGAAACACAGAATGGCAGGGAATGAGAAGCGGATGAATCCTGCAGATTCTGCTGGTACTGATGGTGGAATAGAAGGTGAAAGTCCAGTGGAAAATTCTACAAACACGACATCCCATGCTACACGAGCTGCAAAAAAAGCCAAACAGAAACAAATAGCTGCCACCAAACAAGCAGAGACGGCCCTAGTTCTTGCAACACCTACCACAGTACTACCAGCTACCTGACATACTCGTGTGTCAGCTGAGCTAGCAGCACGTTCCCAAGCTCCCTTTCCACTTGACATCACTTCTGAAGCACTCTTGACACAAGACGAGTTGGCAATATCAGATGAACCTTGTGAGCTTCAACAACAAGAAGGTAGTTGCTGGAGTCAAGTTACAGTTGCATGCTTCTTTATATGTAGTCTCACAGTTTGATGTACACTAACACTTCCTATGTTCGTTGTTGGACTAGCACCTAGGCGCAAGAGGAAACAAACATCAGGGATAATGCTCGATAGGTTAACTAAATCTAGGGGAGGAAGAATGGAGATCTGTTTTGAGGCAGGTTTAAAAAGGCCACGTGATGCTATAGAGTCAGCCAAGTTAGTATCAGAGGCAGCGGTTGCCGTTAGGTGTCATGTACAGGAATGAGAAAGACGAAACCCAGTTCAACACCTTCCTCGACCATTTATCTGTAAGTATGGTTATGTATGGAAACTAGTAATATCGTCTTACTCTGTCCCATACTTTCTAGGTTGCTGATAATGAGACCCCCATAATTTTCAACAGATGAGGTTCAGGTTGGATAGCCAAGATGATGCAACCAAACAAGCTTGCACCCATGTTTTCAAGTCTGCTCTGCGACAGTATTGGTATAACTTGAGGAAAACTCACTTTGAACGCAAGGCTAACAGTGAACTTTCCAAACATCTCCAGTGGAAAATATATCGGATGAAGACTGGAGGGGCCTTGTTAAACACCGGTCTTATCCGAAGTATGAGGTACATTATATATATGTGATCAGATCACATGTTGAAGTCCTATTGACGCATGTGCCACACAAATCTATCTTCTTGTAGGTGAACTGTTCGAAGAACAAGGACAACCGTATGAAAGTGAAATTCCAACAGACAACAGGATCTCGTAGCTATATTGCACACTGTGAGGCTCTTGTAATTGGCTGTTGTTTCACTCTTTTCGCTGTACCATATTATCAGATCTATATTGACTTGTTCGAAATGCAGAGGAAAGCCCGCAAGGACCAAAAAGTACCTGAACCAAATGTTGTTTAAATCTTCGAGGACTGTCAAACCAGCAAGAAGAAGGGCATGACTACACCAGTCAAAGCCGCTATTGTAAGTCCTTAATCCTCATGCCTTTTAACTACTACTTACTCTGACTTGTGCCTTGAACTGCATGGTTTGCAGCCAATGTCTATTACTATTTTCAATTTTATACACAATTGTCTTAGCGTATCATTGCACCTTAGAAGGTTTAAAAGGGAGGAGTGATGTTCCTTTGAACTTGACCCGTAATCTAGTTCCGTGCTGGACTTGCCCACACAATGTTACAATTGCCTGTTTGTCTGTTCTCAATTGCTTTGTGATATGAATGATGTCATACTGTGCTTACCGTATTATAAACTTCGTATCTTTATCCTTAGCCCTCAATACAATGTGAAGAAATAGACAATACATTAGCTACATGGTCATATGTTTGGAACCTGGTTTTATTATGTACTTTGCAATAAAATACAACTAATATTTTACATGGGTTCACCAGAATAAGTTCTGTATATAGACCAAAGCTATTTTGTTTGGTTTTGCTGCCTCCTTAATATCTTCTGTTCTGGTACTACTAATGTAAAACCTCAACTTTTCAGCGAGCTATGGAAAAAATGGTGGAACCGCCACCTTCTGAAGGTGGCGAGGCAACTAACCGCAATGTCACCTCTTGCTGCAGTAGGTCAGGACCTGTCCACTAACAGTGCCAAAAGCATGTTCCTGCGTAATACTGGGTTGGTTGTTAAGGCAATATCGTCCAAACTGCCTCATGATCAAGATATGCAAGCTCAAAGCAATGTTGTATCTGCGCTCCAGACACAAGTCCATTCCCTAACAGAAAACCTTTGTGAAACAAGGAGAAACATTGCTCAATGTCATCAAGATATGCATGGTTTTGAAACCAGATTATCCGACATTTGCTATGTTGTTCAGGAGCCTAGGGGAAATGAAGGCAAGGGCTATGGTGCTCCATCAGACAATACAACATGAAAACGTAACAGTCAGGTCAAATGAACTGAGCTTCTGAACTTCTAGTGGTGCATTTATCTGCTAGACTGTTAAGTTTTATGCCAACCTTCCTTTTGTTATATAGTTATAATTTGTTTTGGTGCGATACAAAATTTATTCTTAACGTGCAGCCACCAGCTGAAGAAAACAGCAAGCCATTTTTGTATAGTGTAGGGTGTTCCCTATATTTGCAATGGTGGCGATCTTTGATACCGAGTGGATGTAATCTGCGCAATCGCCTTAATAGCCTAGCGTTAGTTTCGGCCTTATTTATTTCCTAGTCTTCTTTTTCCCTGGTTTGCTAGTGGCCGCAACTACCCATGGGCCATATACGGGCCGTAGGATCCATGGGTCTCCTACGGGCCCTCGATAAATGGGCCTATAATCGGTGGGCCTCGGGCCGTCGATAAATGGGCCTATAATCGGTGGGCCTCGGGCCGTCAAATAAATGGGTCTACATGGGCCGTAATCGAGTGTAATTGGTATCGGCCCAGCACGGTAACGGGCTGTTAACAGGTTGTAGGACTACAAAAGCTTAATTCTATCACAGGCATAACGGGTCGTTAATGGGCCAGAATATAGGACGGGCTGGCCAGAAACGGGCCGACTCTTGCCATGGGCCGAATTTGGCCCATTAGGGTAACAAGCCAGTAACAGGCCGACTCTTGCCATTGGCCGAATTTGGCCCATTTGTGGAACATGCCAGTAACGGGCCGACTCTTGCCATGGGCCCAATTTGGCCAATTAGGGGAGCAGGCCAGTAACGGGCCAGAAGTAATCGAGGGCCGAAAAGGAGCCCAAGAACGTATGGGCCGTCAATAGGCTGAAAGCTAACACGGGCTGGAAACGGCCCATGTAAATCACGGGCCGTTAACGGGTACAAATAAAATTACTATTCATTATGGGCTAGAGTCACCGTGGGCCTGTAAAGAGCCGAAAGATACGAAGGCCTCATATGGGCCGAAAGACGTCCTGGGCCATACATGGGCCGAAAGTGAAATGGGCTGGTGTTATATTCGACGGCCCACATGACATTGTTGGGCCGATTTCCTTTAGTGCCTAACGGGCCGTAAAATGGGCTATTTGCAAAGAGACCGTTAATAGGCTTTTCATGGGCCAGCCGTTAACTTTTGACCAAGTCAAACAGGCCGGCTTTGTAAGCTAAATGGGCCAGTGGTGGGCCGTGGCACGTGTCGACATATCATAGGCGCCTATCTGACCCACTGATGAGTTGACACGTGTTTCATCCGGCCAATAAGAATTTTACACGTGGAAATTTCCCATTGGTCGGGGCTGTTAACGGGTTATCGGATCCAAAACCCGACCCGTTAACGGCATTCCGTTATGGTGGATGCCACGTGTCGTTCACCCCTGACGAAAGCACTTCTGTGACGCGCGATTTATCGTCATGGAAGTGGACACTTCCATGATGATAATTTTCATAATGTCATGGAACACTTCTACGACAGGAAAAGTATGACTATCTTGATTCTGTCATAAAATCATCATGGATGTACAAGCATGAAAGAAAACGCGACCTACTGTGACAAACACGTACCATCACGGAAGTGTATTTTTTGTAGTGATGTGAAATTTGTCTTGCAGATCCGGAAACGGTCCTTGTGTTAAGAATTTATCTTAGAGTATTCGGAGATGGAACCCGCCTCGCAATGCCAAAGACAATCTACGAGCCGGACTCATCGTCATTGAAGCCTGGTTCAGGGGCTACTGAGGGAGTCGTGGATAAGGGGGTATCCGGAGAGCCGGACTATATGCTTTGGCCGGACTATGGGACTATGAAGATACAAGATTGAAGACTTCGTCCCGTGTCCAGATGGGACTTGATGACCCACAAGTATAGGGGATCTATCGTAGTCCTTTTGATAAGTAAGAGTGTCGAACCCAACGAGGAGCAGAAGGAAATGATAAGCGGTTTTCAGCAAGGTATTCTCTACAAGTACTGAAATAAGTGGTAACAGATAGTTTTGTGATAAGATAAATTGTAACGAGCAACAAGTAACAAAAGTAAATAAAGTGCAGCAGGGTGGCCCAATCCTTTTTGTAGCAAAGGACAAGCCTGGACAAACTCTTATAATATGAAAAGCACTCCCGAGAACACATGGGAATATCGTCAAGCTAGTTTTCATCACGCTCATATGATTCGTGTTTGGTACATTGATAATTTGGTATGTGCGTGGACCGGTGCTTGGGTATTGCCCTTACTTGGACAAGCATCCCACTTATGATTAACCTCTATTGCAAGCATCCGCAACTACAACAAAAGTATTAAGGTAAGCCTAACCATAGCATGAAACATATGGATCCAAATCAGCCCCTTATGAAGCAACGCATAAACTAGGGTTTAAGCTTCTGTCACTCTAGCAACCCATCATCTACTTATTACTTCCCAATGCCTTCCTCTAGGCCCAAATAATGGTGAAGTGTTATGTAGTCGACGTTCGCATAACACCACTAGAGGCTAGACAACATACATCTCATCAAAATATCGAACGAATACCAAATTCACATGACTACTAATAGCAAGACTTCTCCCTTGTCCTCAGGAACAAACGTAACTACTCACAAAGCATATTCATGTTCATAATAAAAGGGGTAATAAAGTGCATAAAGGATCTGAACATATGATCTTCCACCAAACAAACCAATTAGCATCATCTACAAGGAGTAATCAACACTACTAGCAAACTACTAGCACCAATCCCGGACTTGGAGACAAGAATTGGATACAAGAGATGAACTAGGGTTTGGAGATGAGATGGTGCTGGTGAACATGTTGATGGAGATTGCCCTCTCCCTATAAGAGGAGCGTTGGTGATGACGATGGTGATGATTTCCCCCTCCCGGAGGGAAGAGTCCCAGGCAGAACAGCTCTGCCAGAGCCCTAGATTGGTTCCGCCTCGTGGCGGCGGAGTCTCATCCCGAAAGGTTGCTCTCTATTTTTTTCTCATTGAAAGACTTCATATAGGAGAAGATGGGCGTCGGAGAGCCACCAGGGTGCCCACGAGGTAGGGGGGCACTACTAGGAAAAGGCCTACTAATGGCGCACCGGTTTTGCCTACTAATGACGCACTATCGGGTGCGCCATTAGTAGCACGCCACTAGTATTTTTTACTAATGGCGCACCACGTCGTGCGCCATTAGTCCAGCCCACGGTGCGCCATTAGTATCTGGTATACTAATGGCGCACCACATAGAAGTGCGCCATTAGTAACATTTTCTTTTTCAAATTTTTTTTCAGAATTTTTTTAATTTTTTTTTTCGAATTTTTTTCTTTTTTTTCTTAATCTCAGGTCAAATCGCACTCCGTGGTCAAACTTCCCGAAAGGTCACCCATCCTCACACTACTCCAGCCCAAGCACGCTTAACTTCAGAGTTCTATCCAACCCCAGCAACAGCTCAATTCACAGGCACTTGTTGATATATCTAGCATATTAATCCTATTATACCTTGTTGATGTCTAGGACTTTGTTCATGTTCATGACTATGATGAAATTTTGAAAAATACTTCAAACTTCCCGGTCATGTTACGTATCATTTTTTGAAAAACAATTCAAAACCAATTTTTTTTGAATTTTTTTGAATTTTTTTGCCTCTAGATCTTGAAAGCCCCGTAACTTTTTTTCTGTTAGGTTTTTGGGGATTTTGAAAATGTTTAACGGGGTTCCCAGTGGATAGTGCGCCATTACTAGTTAAAACTAGTAATGGCGCTAGTAATGGCGCACTGTCGACAGGTGCACCATTACTAACAATTTTTTTATTTTTTTTCTTTTTTTTCAAAACTACTAATGGCGCACCGTGGGTGTGGTGCGCCATTACTATGTCAACTAGTAATGGCGCACCACCCCCATGGTGCGCCATTAGTAGTTTTGAAAAAAATACTAATGGCGCACCGTGGGATGTGGTGCGCCATTAGTATTTGCACACTAATGGCGCACCAACACATGGTGCGCCATTAGTATTTAGTAATGGCGCACCACATGTACAGTGCGCCATTAGTGTCCATCCCATCTATAGCCCTTTTCCTAGTAGTGGGGCGCGCCCGGGTGGGGGGAGGGGGCGCACCCCACCCTCGTGAGCAGGGTGTGGGCCCCCTGGCCTTCATATTTGGCAACGATTTTTCTTTATTTATTTTGAGGTATTCCGTGGAGTTTCAGGACTTTTGGAGTTGCGTAGAATAGGCCTCCAATATTTGCTCCGTTTCCAGCCCAGAATTCCAGCTGCCGGCATTCTCCCTCTTCATATAAACCTTGTAAAATAGGAGAGAATAGCCATAAGTATTGTGACATAACGTGAGATAACAGCCCATCATGCAATAAATATTGATATAAAAGCATGATGCAAAATGGACGTATCAACTCCCCCAAGCTTAGACCTCGCTTGTCCTCAAGCGAAAAGCCGATAACAATAAATATGTCCTCATGTTTAGAGGTAGAGGCGTCGATAAAAATAAAATACGGACATGAAGGCATCATGATTATTTCTTAACATCAACATATATAGATTTTGTAATATGATTACTCATGTTCAAGTGATGATCTTTTCACAAAGCCAAAGCATGAATCAGAAACCTTATTGAGAACTAACAAATTATACCCTTAGTCATTGAAACAAATGCAATTTATCATAACATCGGGAAGAGTCTATGTTAGATCTCAAAAGCAAGTCCACATACACAACTATCATTTAGTCCTTCATAATTGCTAACACTCACGCGATACTTGTGGTTATGGAGTTCTAATCGGACACAGAGAAAGATAGGGGATCATAGTTTTGCCCCACAACCTTTTACCTCAAGGGTATGTCAACAATAATAATTCATGCTCCCCTACATCCGATTAAATATATATCATACTCTTTCTATCATGCTGAGCTTGCCAAAGGATAAAATAAAAAAAAGAAAGGTGAAGATCACCGTGACTCTTGCATAAGGTAGAGGAAAATAATAAAGGATAGGCCCTTCGCAGAGGGAAGCAGAGGTTGTCATGCGCGTTTAGGGTTGATGCAGAAAATGTTAATGCAAAAGAACGTCACTTTATATTGCCCCTTGTATGTGGACCTTTATTATGTAGTCCGTCGCTTTTATTGCGTCCACAACAAGTTCGTACAAAGCTTATTTTCTCCGCACTAATAAGTCATGCATATTTAGAGAGAAATTTTTATTGCTTGCACCGATGACAACTTACTTGAAGGATCTTACTCAATCCATAGGTGGATATGGTGGACTCTCATGGCAAAACTGGTTTAAGGGTATTTGGAAGCACAAGTAGTATTTCTACTTAGTGCTGAGAATTTGGCAAGAAAGAGGGGGAAAGGCAAGCTCAACACGGTAGAGGATCCATGACAACATACTTTATCTCGGATGTAAGAAAACATAACTCATTATGTTGTCTTCCTTTTCCAACCTCAACTCTTTAGCATGTCATATTTTAATGAGTGCTTCCAATCATAAAAGATGTCAATGATAATATATCTATATGTGAAACCTCTCTTTCCTTATTACTTCCTATTAATTGCAACGATGACCAAGGCTATATTTGCCAACTCCCAACAACTTTTAATCATCATACTCTTTCTATGTGAAGTCATTACTTTCACTAAGATCAATATGAACTCTTTGATTCTTTTTATTCTTTTCTTCTATTCACCCAAGATCATAGCAAAATAATCAAGCCCTTGACTCAACACTAATCTTTATTATATAGCTCATGGACTCGATTACAAAGAAGGATCGTAAAGCAAAACTCAAAACTAGATCATGCCATGACTTTATTCTACTAAATCAAGATACTACTAATAGGATCAAACTAAGAAAAACGGTAAAGATAGGAGTTGTGATGGTGATACGATACCAGGGCACCTCCCCCAAGCTTGGTAGTTGCCAAGGGGAGTGCCCATACCCATGTGATTAGGTCCTCGGAGGTGATGGAGGCGGTGATGATGATGGTGGATAATCGCACATCGAGCGTAAAAGTTCCTCCAACTTGCGGATAATGCCCTTGAGCCCAGCAATATGATCCTTCAACAAAATATTCTCCTGTGTGATACTTGTTCTGTATACGGGCTAACTCAATCATCTTGAAGGCTTCAATCTCTGTTGGAGTGAAAAGGTTAGGCAAAGGTTGAGGGATGTTTTCTTCTTTCACCACCGGAGCTGGCACCCCCATGGCCTTCTTGATCCTTTCATCCTTGTTGATCTTTTCTGGTTCCTCTCTTTTCAACTCTATCTTCAATAGCCAAGCATACTTGTCTTCATTGTTGGAGGAGGGAGAAGTCATGGTGCTCTAAATCTACAACGGAAATAGCTCGAAACAAAAACAGAGGAGATTTGCGTGATACGAAAGTCAAAACTTTCGGGAGTATATATAGTGAATTTTTACCGACCAAAATACGTATCGTGCAAGGAAACGGAGTCCGGAGGGCACACGAGGTGCTCACGAGCTAGGGGGCGCGCCCAGGGGGTACGGCACGCCCTCCACCCTCGTGGAGGCCTCGTGTCCTTCCCGGACTGCCACTTATTTTTCTATTTTTCTAAATATTCCAAAACGGAGAAATATTGCCTTAAAAATTGTTTTGGAGTCGGTTTACTTACCATACCACATACCTATTCCTTTTCGGGGTCTAGAACATTCTGGAAAGTGTCCCTTATGTATTCCTCCGGGGTTACGGTTTCAATAATATTAGTTTCAACATTTATAGTATTACCTGAGATATAATGTTTGATTCTTTGACCGTTTACCACCTTCGGGTTTGTGCCTTCGAAGTTGTTGATTTTAATGGCACCGGAACGATAGACCTCCTCGATAACGTAGGGACCTTCCCATTTGGAGAGAAGTTTTCCTGCAAAAAATCTTAAACGAGAGTTGTATAGCAGTACATAATCACCTACATTAAACTCACGCTTTTGTATTCTTTTGTCGTGCCATCTTTTAAACATTTCTTTAAACAACTTGGCATTTTAATAGGATTGGGTTCTCCATTCATCAAGTGAGCTAATATCAAATAACCTCTTCTCACCGGCAAGTTTGAAATCATAGTTGAGCTCTTTAATAGCCCAATATGCCTTATGTTCTAGTTCGAGAGGTAAGTGACAAGCTTTTCCATAGACCATTTTGTACGGAGACATAACCATAGGATTTTTATATGCAGTTATATAGGCCCATAATGCATCATCATGTTTCCTGGACCAATTCTTTCTAGACCTATTAACAATCTTTTGCAAAATTAATTTGAGTTCTCTGTTGCTCAACTCTACTTGACCACTAGACTGCGGGTGATAAGGAGATGCAATCCTATGATTAACGTCATATTTAGCAAGCATTTTACCGAAAGCACCATGAATAAAGTGTGAACCACCATCAGTCATTAAATATCTAGGGACTCCAAACCTCGGAAAAATAACTTCCTTAAGCATTTTAATAGAAGTGTTATGATCAGCAATACTAGTTGGAATAGCTTCTACCCACTTAGTAACGTAATCAACAACAACTAAAATATGTGTGTATCCATTAAAGGCAGGAAAATGTCCCATATAATCAAAGCCCCAAACATCAAATGGTTCAATAACAAGGGAATAATTCATAGGCATTTCTTGACGTCTACTAATATGACCAATTCTTTGACATTCGTCACAAGACAAAACAAACTTACGGGCATCCTTGAAGAGAGGAGGCCAATAAAAACCAGATTGCAATACCTTATGTGCAGTTCTATCTCCAGCATGGTGTCCTCCATAAGCTTCGGAGTGACACTTGCGTAGAATCTGTTCCTGTTCATGCTCAGGTACACAACGTCTAATGACACCATCTACTCCTTCTTTATAAAGATGTGGGTCATCCCAAAAGTAATGTCGCAAGTCATAGAAAAACTTTTTCTTTTGTTGGTATGTGAAGCTAGGTGGTATAAATTTAGCGACAATATAATTAGCATAATCAGCATACCATGGAGTGCTATGAGAAGAGCTTATGACATTTAATTGCTCATCAGGGAAGCTACCATCAATAGGTAGTGGGTCATCAAGAACATTCTCTAACCTAGATAAGTTATCTGCAACGGGGTTCTCAGCTCCTTTTCCATCAACAATATGCAAATCAAATTCTTGCAGCAAGAGAACCCATCTAATGAGTCTAGGTTTTGCATCCTTCTTCTCCATAAGATATTTAATAGCAGCATGATCAGTGTGAATAGTTACTTTAGAATCAATAATATAGGGTCTGAATTTATCACAAGCAAATACAACTGCTAAAAGTTCCTTTTCGGTAGTAGCATAGTTTCTTTGAGCATTGTCTAGAGTCTTACTAGCATAATGGATAACATTCAATTTCTTATCAACTCTTTGCCCTAGAACAGCACCTACAGCATAATCACTAGCATTACACATAATTTCAAAGGGTAAATTCCAATCAGGTGGCTGAACAACAGGTGCAGAGACTAATGCTTTCTTAAGTATTTCAAATACTTCTATACAATCATCCTCAAAGACAAATGGTACATCTTTTTGTAATAAATTAGTCAGAGGCCGAGAAATTTTTGAGAAGTCCTTAATGAACCTCCTATAAAATCCGGCGTGACCAAGGAAACTTCTTATACCTTTGATGTCTTTGGGACATGGCATCTTTTCAATAGCATCAACCTTGGCTTTATCAACTTCAATACCTCTTTCAGAAACTTTGTGCCCCAAGACAATACCTTAATTAACCATAAAGTGGCACTTTTCCCAATTCAAGACAAGATTAGTTTCTTCACATCTCTGCAAAACTCGATCAAGATTGCTCAAGCAATCATAAAAAGAGGAACCATAGACGGAAAAATCGTCCATGAAAACCTCACAAATTTTTTCACAAAAGTCAGAGAATATAGCCATCATACATCTTTGAAAGGTAGCAGGTGCATTACATAAACCAAAAGGCATACGTCTATAAGCAAAAGTACCCAAAGGGCATGTAAAAGTAGTCTTTGATTGATCTTTAGCTAACACAGGTATTTGAGAGAAACCAGAATAACCATCTAGAAAGCAATAATGTGTATGTTTGCATAATCTTTCTAGCATTTGATCAATAACAGGTAAGGGGTAATGATCTTTCTTAGTAGCCTTACTTAAATTACGGAAATCAATTACCATCCTATAACATGTGATAATTCTTTGCGGAATCAATTCATCTTTATCATTAGGGATAACAGTAATACCTCCCTTCTTAGGGACACAATGGACAGGACTTACCCAATGACTATCAGCAACAGGATAAATTATACCTGCCTCCAGAAGCTTGAGTATTTCCTTTCTTACCACTTCTTTCATTTTAGGATTCAAACATCGTTGAGTATCACAAACTGGTTTGGCATCAACTTCCAAATTTATTTTATGTTGACACAGAGTGGGACTGATGCCCTTAAGATCATCCAGCGTATATCCAATAGCGGCACGATGCTTCTTTCAGAGTTTTCAATAATCTTTCTTCTTCATGCTCTGAAAGGTTAGCGCTAATAATGACAGGATATATTTTCTTTTCATCAAGATAAGCATATTTAAGATTGTCAGGCAACGGTTTAAGCTCAAACACGGGATCACCCTTGGGTGGAGGAGGATCCCCTAGGATTTCAACAGGCAAATTGTGTTGCAGAATAGGTCCTGTTTAAAGAATACTTCATCTATTTCCCTTCTTTCATTCATGAACATATCATTTTCATGGTCTAGCAAATATTGTTCTAAAGGATAACTAGGAGGTACAGCAATAGAAGCAAGGCCAATAATTTCATCCTTACTAGGTGATTCTTCCTCACGATGTTGTTTACTAAATTTAGAGAAATTAAACTCATGAACCATATCATCCAAGGCAATAGTAACAACATTCTTTTCGCAGTCTATCTTAGCATTAACAGTATTCAAGAAGGGTCTACCAAATATAATGCGACAAAAGCTATCTTGTGGAGAACCAAGAACAAGAAAATCAGCGGGATATTTGTTTTTTCCACACAAGACTTCAACATCTCTAACAATTCCCACTGGAGAAATAGTATCTCTATTAGCAAGTTTAATTGTGACATCAATTTCTTCTAACTTGGCATGCGCAATATCATGCATAATTTCTTTGTATAATTCAATGGGTATTGCACTAGCACTAGCACCCATATCACATAAGCCATGATAACAATGATCTCCTATTTTAACAGAAATAATAGGCACGCCTACCACAGGTCTATGTTTATCTCTAACACAAGGTTTAGCAATTCTGGCAGTTTCACCACAGAATTCAATAACATGCCCATCAATATTATCAGACAAGAGATCTTTAACAATAGCAATATTAGGTTATACTTTGACTTGCTCAGGAGGTGTATAAGTTCTGATATTGCTTTTACGAACAACAGTTGAAGCTTTAGCATGATCCTTCATTCTAATAGGGAATGGCGGTTTCTCAACATAAGAAGTGGGAACAATAGGATCATTGTAAGTGACAGTTTTTTCTTCAACTTTAATAGGTGCAGCTACTTTTACTTATATGGGAGGATGATATTTAAACCACTTCTCCTTGGGGAGATCAACATAAGTAGCAAAGGATTCACAGAAAGAAGCTACTATCTCAGAGTCAAGTCCATATTTAGTGCTAAACTTACGGAAAATATTGGTATCCATGAAAGATTTAACACAATCAAACTTAGGTGTCATACCTGACTCCTTACCTTCGTCGAGGTCCCAATCTTCAGAGTTGCGTTTAATTCTATCCAATAAATTCCATCTGAATTCAATTGTCTTCATCATAAAAGAGCCAGCACAAGAAGTATCAAGCATGGTGCGATTGATATCAGAAAGCCGAGCATAAAAACTTTGCATAATCACTTCTCTTGGGAGATCATGATTGGGGCATGAATATAACATTGTTTTAAGCCTCCCCCAAGCTTGAGCGAAGCTTTCTCCTTCGCGAGGCCAAAAATTATATATATATAATTGCGATCACAATGAACAAGATGCATAGGGTAATAGTTTTGATGAAATTCCAATTTCAATCTTTTATAGTTCCATGATCTCATATCATCACATAGCTTGTACCATGTCAATGCGTCTCCCTTGAAAGATAAAGGGAAGGCCTTCTTCTTAACAACATCATCGGGTATACATGTAAGCTTAAATAGTATGCAAACGTCATACACATAGCTTAGATGTTCATTAGGATGCTTTGTTCCATCTCCTGTAAAAGTGTTAGCTAGCAGTTTTTCCATCATACCCGAAGGAATCTCAAAAGGAGTTTCATTTTCAATAGGTTCAGTAGGTTGAGTAGGTTGAGGAGCAACTCTTTGCTCTACTGGACAGGGTGAAGATACCCCGAACAAGCCCCTCAGACAATTACTTTCCGTAGTAACAAGTGACAGAAAATTTCAGCACACTAAATAAATTTTTCCTTACCAAATTCCACCTACCAAAGGCGCTTCACTCCCCGGCAACAGCGCCATAAAAGAGTCTTGATGACCCACAAGTATAGGGGATCTATCGTAGTCCTTTCGATAAGTAATAGTGTCAAACCCAACGAGGAGCAGAAGGAAATGATAAGCGGTTTTCAGCAAGTTATTCTCTGCAAGTACTAAAATAAGTGGTAACAGATAGTTTTGTGATAAGATAAATTGGAACGAGCAACAAGTAACAAAAGTAAATAAAGTGCAGCAAGGTGGCC
Source organism: Triticum dicoccoides (assembly GCF_002162155.2). Lineage (NCBI taxonomy): Eukaryota > Viridiplantae > Streptophyta > Magnoliopsida > Poales > Poaceae > Triticum > Triticum dicoccoides. The sequence goes on along the minus strand of NC_041387.1, from coordinate 84,349,108 downwards.
CAATCCTTTTTGTATCAAAGGACAAGCCTGGACAAACTCTTATAATATGAGAAGCGCTCCCGAGGACACATGGGAATATCGTCAAGCTAGTTTTCATCACGCTCATATGATTCGCGTTCGGTACTTTGATAATTTGATATGTGGGTGGACCGGTGCTTGGGAACTGCCCTTACTTGGACAAGCATCCCACTTATGATTAACCTCTATTGCAAGCATCCGCAACTACAACAAAAGTATTAAGGTAAACCTAACCATAGCATGAAACATATGGATCCAAATCAGCCCCTTACGAAGCAATGCATAAACTAGGGTTTAAGATTCTGTCACTCTAGCAACCCATCATCTACTTATTACTTCCCAATGCCTTCCTCTAGGCCCAAATAATGGTGAAGTGTTATGTAGTCGACGTTCACATAACACCACTAGAGGCTAGACAACATACATCTCATCAAAATATCGAAGGAATACCAAATTCACATGACTACTAATTGCAAGACTTCTCCCTTGTCCTCAGGAACAAACGTAACTACTCACAAAGCATATTCATGTTCATAATCAGAGGGGTAATAAAGTGCATAAAGGATCTGAACATATGATCTTCCACCAAATAAACCAACTAGCATCAACTACAAGGAGTAACTCAACACTACTAGCAAACTACTAGCACCAATCCCGTACTTGGAGACAAGAATTGGATACAAGAGATGAACTAGGGTTTGGAGATGAGATGGTGTTGGTGAAGATGTTGATGGCGATTGCCCTCTCCCGATGAGAGGAGCATTGGTATTGATGATGGTGATGATTTCCCCCTCCCGGAGGGAAGTGTCCCCAGCAGAATAGCTCTGCCAGAGCCCTAGATTTGTTCCGCCAAGGTTCCGCCTTGTGGCGGCGGAGTCTCGTCCCGAAGGGTTGCTCTCTATTTTTTTCTCATAGAAAGACTTCATATAGGAGAAGATGGGCGTCGGAGAGCCACCAGGGGGCCCACGAGGTAAGGGGCGCGCCCAGGGGGGGCGCCCCCACCCTCGTGAGGAGGGTGTCGGCCCCCTGGCCTTCATCTTTGGCGACGATTTTTCTTTTTTTATTGTAAGGTATTCCATGGAGTTTCAGGACTTTTGGAGTTGCGTAGAATAGGCCTCCAATATTTGCTCCTTTTCCAGCCCAGAATTCCAGCTGCCGGCATTCTCCCTCTTCATATAAACCTTGTAAAATAAGAGAGAATAGCCATAAGTATTGTGACATAACGTGAGATAACAACACATAATGCAATAAATATTGAATTAAAAGCATGATGCAAAATGGACGTATCAGGACTCTCCTTGTCGTGGAAGGCAAGCTTGGCAATTCGGATGTAGATCTCCTTCTCTGTAACCGACTCTTTGTAACCCTAGCCCCCTCCGGTGTCTATATAAACCGGAGGGTTTAGTCCGTAGGACAACAACAATCATACCATAGGCTAGCTTCTAGGGTTTAGTCTCTCTGTCTCGTGGTAGATCAACTCTTGTAATACTCATATCATCAAGATCAATCAAGTAGGAAGTAGGGTATTACCTCCATCGAGAGGGCCCGAACCTGGGTAAACATCATGTCCCCAGTCTCCTGTTACCATTAGCCTTAGACGCACAGTTCGGGACCCCCTACCCGAGATCCGCCAGTTTTGGCATCGACACCGGTGACTCTTCTTCTTGTAGCGCCGCCTCCTCGCCGGCTACCCTTCTTCTTGCAGCGCCGCCTTCTCACCAGCGACCCTTCTTCTTCAAGCGCGGCCTCCTCGCCGCCGACCCTTCTTCTTGCTGCGCGGCCTCCTCGCCGCCGACCCTTCTTCTTGCTATGCTGCCTCGTTGATATGGTCAGGTAATCCACACCCCACCCACACCACCCTCCTCCTTTCCCTTCCAACATGTCCCCACCGATGGAGCGGCACCTTCCGCCGAAATCACTGTCCCCATCCTCCAATTAAGCGCCGCCCAAAGCTGTCACACCCAATATGCGATCCTATCTGAGAGGAACTCGAAGGTCCCACCAAGGATAGATCCACATATTGAAACTCTTTTGCAAGGTGGATATCATTACATTGTACCATTACATAATACTTGGGGATACATATAAAAGGCATACAATGCCACATGAATACATCATCATACATAAGAGCAACATCCTACTACGGATGAAACACAAACAGAAACTCAAACGACATCCACCCTGCTAGCCCAGGCTGCCGACCAGGAACCTATCCCCTGATCAAGAAAGAAGAAGCAGGAGAACTCCAAAACAAGCAAATGTCGCTCTACATCATGATCATTGCATTACCTCTACCTGCAACTGTTGTTGTAGTAATCTGTGAGCCACGAGGACTCAGTAATCCCATTACCATGGGTATCAAGACTAGCAAAGCTTAATGGGTATGGAATGGATAAGTTGTGAGGTTGTAGCAGCGACTAAGCAATGTATGGTGGCTAACTTACGAGTACAAGAATAAGATGAGAAGCTACGCAAATGGTCGCAAACTAGTAATGATCAATAAGTGTTCCTGAACTACTTATGTTCAAACATAACACCACCGTGATCTCTTCTCGACCCATTCGAAAAGGGACCATCATGGTTACACACGCGGTTGTGTATTTTAGTTAAGTCAAGTGTCAAGTTCTCTACAATCGGATATTAAAAACTCCCATCTTACACATAACCGCTATTGGAAATATGCCCTAGAGGCAACAATAAAATGATTATTATTATATTTCCTTGTTCGTGATAATTGTATATTTTTCATGCTATAATTGTATTAACCGGAAACAGTAATACATGTGTGAATACATAGACCACAACATGTCCCTAGTGAGCCTCTAGTTAACTAGCTCGTTGGTCAAAAGATAGTCATGGTTTCTTGACTATGGACATTGGATGTCATTGATAACGAGGTCACATCATTAGGAGAATGATGTGATGGACAAGACCCAATCGTAAGCATAGCACAAGATCATGTAGTTCGTTTGCTAAAGCTTTTCTAATGTCAAGTATCAGTTTCTTAGACCATGAGATTTTGTAACTCTCGGATACCGTAGGAGTGCTTTGGTTGTACCAAACGTTACAATGTAATTGGGTGACTATAAAGGTGCACTACAGGTATCTGCAAAAGTGTCTGTTGGGTTGGCACGAATCGAGACTGGGAAGTGTCACTCCGTATGACGGAGAGGTATCTCTGGGCCCACTCGGCAATGCATCATCATAATGAGCTCAATGTGACTAAGTAGTTAGTCATGGGATCATGCATTATGGAACGAGTAAAGTGACTTGCCGGTAACGAGTTTGAACGAGGTATTGGGATACCGACGATCGAATCTCGGGCAAGTAACGTACTGATTGACAAAGGGAATTGTATACGGGATTACTTGAATCCTCGACATCATGGTTCATCCGATGAGATCATCGTGGAACATGTGGGACCCAACATGGGTATCCAGATCCCGGTGTTGGTTATTGGCCGGAGAGCTGTCTCGGTCAAGTCTACGTGATTCCCGAACCCGTAGGGTCTACACACTTAAGGTTCGATGACGCTAGGGTAATTAGGAAAACTTTTATGTGATTACCGAATGTTGTTCGGAGTCCCGGATGAGATCCTGGACGTCACGAGGAGTTCCAGAATGGTCCGGAGGTGAAGATTTATTTATGGGAAGTTGACATACGGTCACCGGAAAAGTTCGAGGGCATACCGGTATTGTACCGGGGCCACCGGAAGGGTTCCTGGGGTCCACCGGGAGGGGCCACCTCTCCTGGAGGGCCTCATGGGCCGTAGTGGGAAGGGAACCAGCCGTTAGAGGACTGGGCGCATCCCTCCCTTGGGCCCATGCGCCTAGGGTTGGGGGGGGAACCCTAAAGGGGCCGCCCCCCTTGCTTGGGGGGAAAGTCCCCCCCCCTTGGCCGCCGCCCCCCTCTAGATCTCATCTAGAAGGGGCCAGCCCACTTCCTCCTCCCCCTATAAATAGATGGGCGAGGGGAGGGCTGCACACACACCTCCAAGGCGCAACCCCTCCCATCCTCAACACCTCTCCTCCTCCGTAAGAGCTTGGCAAAGCCCTGCCGGAGTACTACCTCTCCCTCACCACCACGTCGTCGTGCTGCTGTTGGAGCTCTCTTCCTCAACCTCTCTCTCCTGCTTGCTGGATCAAGGGGCAGGAGACGTCTCCGCTCCGTACGTGTGTTGAATGCGGAGGTGCCGCCCGTTCGCCCCTAGGATCATCGGTGATTTAGATCACGACAAGTACGACTCCATCAACCCCCTTCTCTTGAACGCTTCCGCTCGTGATCTACAAGGGTATGTAGATGCAATCCTCTCTCTCTCTCGTTGCTAGATGACTCCATATATTGATCTTGGTGATGCATAGAATTTTTTTTTCTGCAATGATCTCCAAAGTGGCATCATGAGCTAGGTCTATGCATAGTTTCTATGCATGAGTAGAAAATAATTTCGTTGTGGGCGTAGATTTTGTCAATTTACTTGCCACTACTACTCTTATCTTGTTTCGGTGGCATCGTGGGATGAAGCGGCCCGGACCGACCTTACACGTATGCTTACGTGAGACAGGTTCCACCGACTGACATGCACTAGTTGCATAAGGTGGCTAGCGGGTGTCTGTCTCTGCCACTTTAGTCGGATCGGATTCGATGAAAAGGGTCCTTATGAAGGGTAAATAGAAATTGGCATATCACGTTGTGGTTTTGGCGTAGGTAAGAAACGTTCTTGCTAGAACCCTATAGCAGCCACGTAAAAACTTGCAACTACAATTAGAGGACGTCTAACTTATTTTTGCAGCATATGCCTTGTGATGTGATATGGCCAAAAGGATGTGATGAATGAAATATATGTGATGTATGAGATTGATCATGTTCTTATAATAGGAATCACGACATGCATGTCGATGAGTATGACAACCGGCAGGAGGCATAGGAGTTGTCTTTAGTTATTGTATGACCTGCGTCTCACTGAATAACGCCATGTAATTACTTTACTTCTTTGCTAAACCGTTAGCCATAGTAGTAGAAGTAATAGTTGGCAAGACAACTTCATGGGGACATGGTGATAGAGATCATGATGATGGAGATCATGGTGTCATGTCGGTGACGATGATCATCATGGCGCCCCGAAGATGGAGATCAAAGGAGCAAAATGATATTGGCCATACCATGTTAGTATTTGATTGCATGTGATGTTTATCATGTTTTTGCATCTTATTTGCTTAGAACAACGATAGTAAATAAGATGACCCCTCATAAAAATTTCAAGAAAGTGTTTCCCCTAACTGTGCGCCATTGCGGAAGTTCGTTGTTTTGAAGCACCACGTGATGATCGGGTGTGATAGATCCTAACATTCACATACAACGGGTGTAAGCCAGATTTACACATGCAAAACACTTAGGTTGACTTGACGAGCCAAGCATGTACAGACATGGCCTCGGAACACAAGAGACCGAAAGGTCGAGCATTAGTCGATACGATCAGCATGGAGATGTTCACCGATGATGACTAGTACGTCTCATGTGATGATCGGACACGGCCTAGTTGACTCGGATCATGTATCACTTAGATGACTAGAGGGATGTGTCACAACATGGTTTTTGCCCTCTTTTCTTTGCATGATTTTCAGCTGAGTTGATTTTGGATTTGTAGTTTTAAATCTTTCCATTTGGACTTGACCACTTGGGTATCCCTTGATATTCACCCAAGTGTTCCCTCTCCTCCTCAAATCATCATTTCACCCTTGGACAACCCAACAATATTGCTTGGAATATTTTTCTTAAATGAAAAACATTCATTTTGCCTCTGAAACCCTAGCTAAACTCCTTGACCTCCAAAGCAACCCTCATTTCTGTTGCCCCAAAAATCCTGAGAAAAATCCCAAATATTCTTTGGACCCTAGGGCACATTTCCGAGCAAAAATATTTCACCACTCTTTGAAATATTTTGGCTACAGAAAATAAAATCACTTCTGGGCTGAAATGGTAGTTTCTACAGCAACTACCTTTTTACTAGCTCCTATGTAGCTGGTTTTCCCTGAGCTTATTTACCTTAGTAAGAGTCAGTAAAACCCCAAAGCTCGGCCCTTGAATCCCTGTGGTTTGACCACAGTAACTCACCAAAGTTTCTGTCCAGAAACTTAACCTCATCACCATTTTACTTCTACCGCACCTGGAATGAAACCGAGCCATGGTAACACCTAAGTTACTAAGAACTACACGCCAGACATGCTTGTTAGTGCGTAGGTGGCCTGATGTCACGGTCCACGCGGTGACCGCGTTCGTCCGAAGGGGCTGGCATGCCAAACGCGCGATCTACGCGACGCCAGCGCCTCTGTGGAGCGTGTGCTCGCTGCCCAGCCTGCCGCAGCGTGCCAACCCATGCCTCCGTCCTCATCTTCTCCTCCTTAACTCCTCCCTGCCGCTCGCCGATGCCGGAGCTCGCCGCAGCGAACACAGGCATCGTCCGGCCAACGGCACAGTGCGCAGCACACTGTGTTCGTCCCTTTCCTCCTCGACCCTATGCTTGTCCGCGTCCGCGCATAGCTCCCGCGTGACCCCCATCACCTTCCCCCCCTCTCTCTGACGCAGCTCGTCACCGGGCGCCATGGATAGGTGTCCACCGGCGGAGCCCGAAACCCCCTCGCCGCTCGCCTATATAAGGAGCCACCCCCAGCCTCCTCGAGCACCATCCCGCACTCTCTCACATCCCACAAACTAGTAGGAAGCCGCAACCCGGCCGGGCAGGCCACCGGCTACCGTTCCGGAGCCAAGATCGCCTTCGATCCCCTCTGGATCGTTCTCGCAGCTCTGGCCCTCCCCAAGCCAAGGCGACCCTGCAAGGGCCTCCGCCTCTCCTCCGTGAAGCCAACGCACCCAGCTAGAGAACCTGGAGCCGCCCCTAGCCGCCGTCTTGCTCATCTCCGGCAACCACCGCGTTTTGCCTCCATCTGCGAGGAAGAATCCGACACCGTCTGACCACCGTTAGCCACCCTACGGGTACGGGCAGGTGCGCAATCATCTTCTCTGTCGATCCCTCCCTCTCGATTGCCTCCAAGAAGCCTCAACCCCGGCGTAAGCTCTGGCACTCTATTTCCTTCTCCCTTCCCTCCAGCCTGACTAGCAGGGCCCGCTAGTTAGCCACTCATCATGCGCGCGAAGCGGTATGAGTGGTGGCGCCCCGGGAGAATACGGCTTCGACGTCACCCCCCTCTGTTTTCTTTTTCAAATCCATTTAAATTCTAGGAGCATTCAAATGGCCACAACTTTTATTCTACAAGTCCAAATGCAGTGATTCTTTTTGCATCGTGATCTGCATCCAAAAATCTAACACCACCCCAGAGATCGGATTTTTCCTTGCTGTCAAGATTTTCTGCCATTTTTCAGAAGGTTTCTTGATATTTTTCTTTTGTGGTTTTGATTATTTTCAGAAGAACCAGCTTGTCTTGAGGATCACCAGGAGCCTTTTGAACCTCATCAGTACTAAGGCAAGCCACATTAACATTTTTATGGTGCCACTTCAATATTTATGATTTTCATACTTGAACCTATGATTATTAATGCATTTAAATTAGTTATATTATAAATATATTCTGTTAAGTGTTTGTTATGTTAAAATGCTTGAACTTTAGAATGCTTGAAGTAAATATGGTTGGCAAGATAAGGAGAACTTAGTTGATAGTGATAAATAAATAATATGGTCATAGAATTTGATGAGTAATTGGAATATTATTTTTGCATGAGGCAAAATGATGATAATGCTAGAAATAGTTCTGGTATAACTAAAGAGATGTTTTAATCAGAATAGTTGCATGAGTTTATGATGGCTCCGTAGGAGCGTGGTTGGTGCAGTCTTTGCACGGTTATGTGATGCATATGTTAAGTGATGGGTAGTATGGCATGCGACACCGGTTATTTTCTTTTCACATTCAGTTGAACCTGATTAATAATTCAACTTGAACATGTTGTTGACCGGGTCGTGGTGCCGCTGAAACGAGTCTTTCCTAGTGCAACCACACTTGCCGGTATGGGACGACCTTAATGCGTTTCACTGTCATGCCTCTGGTCGGTACCTCAACTTAGGGAAGGTTATGGGCATGTTGTACCTTGGCCCGGTAGGCAAGCATAACATTGTGAGCCAGTTGTTAAGTTGATTTTTGGTACCGGATCCCAGAGTGGATCGTGGCCACGATGGTGGTCGAGGTGTCTGGAGGTAGATACAGGGCCACCCAGGACTAGCCCGGTGGGGTCTGAGTCGGAGGGGCCGGGAGAGTGTCATGACAGTGAAATGGTTTCGTCGGAACGCTGTTGGCCCACACGAATGGGAGTGCGAGGCCATGGGTTCCGTAGTGTGGGTACAGTGAACTAACCTCTGCAGAGTGTTTTTAATCTACCGATAGCCGAGTCCACGGTTATGGACACGCTCAAAAGTAAGGTACACCATGGGTCAACACTTAATAAATATGCACACTAATTTGCACTATGGATGACAGTGAGGTCATCATGTTGAGTTGGACATGAGTTGTCGGGTTGTGATCACCGTAAGGATCACGGGCCACGAGTTGGTCGAGTTGTGATCGCCGTAAGGATCATGGGCCATGAGATGGTCGTGTGGTGATCGCCGTAAGGATCACGAGTGTGTTTTGGTAATATCTGGTTTATTAGTCACATCTGGTAAGCTAGTCGGGAGAATGAGTACCTGTTGAGCATGGTCATAGTGTGTTGGATATATATATAGTTGCATTGTTGATTAATTGGATAAATATCATTATATTGTCTGTCATCATATTTATGTTTATTGGATATATATATGGTCATAGTGTGTTGGATATATATAGCTTGCAAGTACATTCAATGTACTGACCTGGCGTGTCATGCCAGATTTCAGGAAAGTCCCATTGGAAAGGAGTGCTGACTGAGTCAAGACCGTGTCCACATCGGTGTCCTTGTGCTATGGAGTCCCGCTACGTCGTTGTTCCGCTGCCGAGTAGTTGTCATGTTCGAGGCCCCTTTTATGTTCACTAAATAATGTACATATTGTGAAGCCGCACCGTGTGTGCCGCCTGGCCTCGCTAACTGTTGTAATATGAGCTATGCTCCGCTAGCATGAATAAAGCGGTTATTTTCAGTACCATGTTGTTGTGTGTTGCCAGAAGACAAGGTCTCTGGGCTGGCAATGCAAGGTAAACCGGTCGCTCTGAGCCAGGGTGCCACAACGCTTGGTATCACAGCCGCGCTGACTGTAGGCCATGCTAGACTAAGCCGAGTTAACTGGACGCTAGATACGAGTTGTAGCTGAGTGTCGGTAATGACTGTAGCTGGTTGTTGCATTGCTTGCACTGATTATATTTATTTTTATATGCTAACCTGCTAATGGTTGTGAGTGTAGATGGCTCCGGTGCTACTTTCGTGCCAGTTGCAGCTGATGCCGTACATGTCACCGCATCTCCTTCATAACATGTGCCGTCGACTGTAGCCTCACGGAGACGATCCAGTCTATCGTGTGTACCGGGAGCGCCTAGCTGATTCAGTGTATGAGTATCACGCCGTGGTTACTCCGCGCACCAGTTCCGATTCCAGTTCTTACAGTCGTATCTCTCGTAGCGGCTATGCTTCTTCCGCCTCTCAGGCTGTCTAGTTTGCTGCATTCGAGGTACATGTTGAGCTTCGCTACAACGAGGTCCGGATACAGAACCACCCAGGTTTCCATTACTACCCTTCTCTCCAAGATAATGGTCGTGTCCGTTTCCCTATCATTGATCCGGAGTCTGATAGTGTGGCCAGCCACCTTTCTCGCTACATCACTGCTAGCTATCTTCTGATCTACGAGCTGGCTCGTGAGCTGAGTCGTGCCCGTACTGCTTTAGCCTCTGCTTTAGTCTCTGCTTGCTCAGCCATTATTTCTCCTTCTGTGGGATTTATTCCCTACGTTCTTGCCAGTTCTAGATCCCCAGTTTCCCCGGTTACTCCCCCCAGTAGCTCGGGCACCGTGACTGCTAGTCCACTTAGTGCTCCTGCCGAGTGGGTTTCACTCCTCGCCACTCCTGCAGCCCCGATGATCCACCCTCCACCTTCCCTAGAGGGAGAGCCCTCGAGGTAGCATCATTGTGTCACCTTTAACCCAGAGGTCTCCGTTAACCCTGTCGGTTCTGGATCCGAGTCCCTTCAGGAGAGGACCCCGCAGCGCCGGCCGAGCAGTAGAGCTTTCGAGTATTCTCAGTCCTCGGGATGGAGTATGGATGCAGTCATGCGAGTCATGATGTTTCATTTCTTGTATGGGAGTAGTTGGACCTGGCATGTTATTATCTTTCTTGTATGAGTCTATGTATAATTATGTTGGACTTTATTTTATTCGCCGTGTTTTCTTCATCTTTTCGGTTTCGCTTGGTTTTGTTGCTGGCTTCTTCCCAGTTTTGTTGAATGCTTCTCATCTCAGTTGCGTTGACTTGGGAAAAATCATATTAGGATGACGCAGGGAGGCTGCAGTAGCAACATTCGCGAGGGTTCTCCTGTTCGGCGTTCCGCACGACAGGCAGGACAATCACCCGAGACGTATGTTCCACCACCGCCTCCACCGCCAAATCCGCCCTCCATCAAGCAAATTATGCGTATGTTCGAAGAACGACGAAAAAATGATCTAATGGAAATATTCAGAAGTATTCAAGCAATGGTTTGACAGAATGGAAATCAGCCTGCCTCTAACTCCAAGTTATCCAATTTTCAATGGACTAAGCCTCCCAGTTTCAGTCAGACCGTTGATCCCTTGGATGCAGATGATTAGTTACGAACTATGGAAAAGAAACTTGAGGTTGCTCGAACTGATGAAGAGGATAAGGTTCCATTTGCAACACATTATCTGGAAGGCGCTACTGCCATATGGTGAGAATGTGAGAAGGCCATATGGACTGAAAATGAAGCAATTACCTGGTCAACATTCAAAGAGCAATTCCGAAATATCACATCCCTACGGGTATTACGAAGACTAAGCAGCGTGAATTTCTCGCGCTCCTCCAAGGAAGTCAGTCAGTGGGAGAATATTTACAAAAATTCAATCACGGGTCCCGTTACCCCCAATATGACGTGGCCACTGAAGAAAGGAAAATGGACCGATTTCTTGGGCGATTAAACCCGCAACTTTGCTGTGCTCTAAGTATGTTCGATTTTCCAGATTTCCAAACACTGGTAAACAAGGCTTTCATTGCTGAAAGGGAACACAAGCTCGTGTCAGATAATAAGTCTGCCCATAACGATCACAAACGTAAGTTTGAGCCCAAGAAGGAAATGCAACGGGTGCAGAAGGTTCGTACCTAGCAGCCAACTCCGGTGCCATACCAGCCTAGTTGGCATCAAAATGTTAACAAGACCACTACCCAAGTGAAGAATGATGTGCTCAACCCAGTTATGGAGAATCGCCTGCACAACAATTCATGTAATAGTTGCGGACAAACCGTACATTATGCCAAATAGTGTCCCAAGAACAACTAGACCAATACTTCATTCAAGCCTCAAATTCATTATTTGGAAGCTGGTCCAAGTCAACACAACGTCACGGGATACGTTCATAATATTTCAACCGATGAAGCCCAAGAAAATCCCGAAGTCGTCATTGGTATGTTCCCTGTTAATAACATACCCGCGGTAATCTTATTTGACTCTAGGGCTTCCCACTCTTTTATTTCTCGGAGTTTTGTTGCCCAAACAAAATTTCCTTATTCACTTTTGGGCAAGAATATCCTGGTACAAACCCCGGGATCCATTATCCGAAGCAATCTTGTCTGCCGCAATCTGGAAGTCAGTATCAATGAAATCTGTTTCCCAACGTCCTTGATACTCATTGAGTCTGATAAATTGGATGTTATCTTGGGTATGAATTGGCCGACTCAGTACCAAGTATGCATAAATTGTGCGACACGAGAAGTCAACTTGACCGGACCAGATGGACAAGCTACCAAGTTTATTGCTCGTAGAAGCATACCTTCCAAGGAAATGGTTTTCACAGCAATAGCAGAAATGGAATTAATTCCGGTGGTCAGTGAGTTTCTCGATGTATTCCCAGAAGAACTGCGAGGCATACCACCTGACCGAGAGCTTGAGTTTGCAATAGATCTTGTGCCCGGAACCACACCAATACACAAGAAATATTATCGAATGTCGTCATCTGAATTGGTAGAGCTAAAGAAACAGCTCGATGAAATGCTCCAAAAAGGATATATCCGCCCCTCTTCCTCGCCATGGGGATCACCCGCTATTTTTGTGGACAAGAAAGATGGCAGCCTTCGTATGTGTGTGGACTACCGATAGTTATACGATGTCACGATCAAAACAAATACCCTCTGCCAAGGATTGATGATTTGCTTGATCAGCTCAGTGGAGCCAAGGTATTCTCAAAGATTGATTTGCGGACGGGATATTACCAGCTCAAAAGTAAAAAGGAGGATATTCCCAAGACCGCGTTCACCACTCACTACGGTCTTTATGAATATACCGTCATGTCCTTCGGCCTCACCAACGCCCCCGCTGTCGGTGTCAAAACCGGCGGATCTCGGGTAGGGGGTCCCGAACTGTGCGTCTAGGTGGATGGTAATAGGAGACGAGGGATACGATGTTTTTACCCAGGTTCGGGCCCTCTTGATGGATGTAAAACCCTACGTCCTGCTTGATTAATATTGATGATGTGTGTTACAAGTGTAGATCTACCACGAGATCAAGGAGGCTAAACCCTAGAAGCTAGCCTATGGTATGATTGTTGTTCATCCTATGGACTAAAGCCATCCGATTTATATAGACACCGGAGAGGGCTAGGGTTACACAAAGTCGGTTACAATGGTAGGAGATCTACATATCCGTATCGCGAAGCTTGCCTTCCACGGCAAGGAAAGTCCCATCCGGACATGGGACGAGGTCTTCAATCTTGTATCTTCATAGTCTTGGAGTCCGGCCGATAATGATAGTTCGGCTATCCGGACACCCCCTAATCCAGGACTCCCTCAGTAGCCCCTGAACCAGGCTTCAATGACGACGAGTCCGGCGCACATATTTTCTTCGGCATTGCAAGGCGGGTTCTTCCTCCGAATAATTTATAGAAGATTGTGAACACCAGGATAGTGTCCGGCTCTGCAAAATAAAATCCACATGCCACCATAGAGAGAATAATATTTACACAAATTCAATCTGCTGACGTATTTCGTTGCGTGACGTCACACCACAACCAAGCCTTTACTTGAATCGTTTTTATTGTACCATCTCAGCGCGTCTAGCGAAGCAGTTTCCTTGGCACGTCTTGTCGAAGCAGAGATCGTGTTCCCCTTATTCCAGGATTCCCATCAATAAGGACGTGGGTAGCCCAACCGCGCCCGTTGCCACGCCTCTTGGTATTCAAACGGTCACGGGGACGGCTCTTGGTATTCTTCCCCTATATAATGAGACCAAGGTCCGTTCTTTTTCTCAATCGAATCCGCCCCTCGCCCCGAGTTCCAACACCCAGGGCTCCAGATTCGGGTACCTTCGACCTTCGACAATGTCCGGCCCCGATCTACGAAGCCGGTGGATGCCCTCCTCCGTCACGGAAGAGGATGTGCTAAAGATGAGAGATGCCAGGTACTTAACCTACGAGATTTCGCATAGGCTGCCTGCCTGAGGGCAAGTTATTCCTACTCCCGAGCCCGGCGAGATTGTCGTGTTTGTGTCTCACCTCCGCCGGGGTTTAGGCTTCCCGACGGACCCCTTCATGAGGGGCTCATGTTTTACTATGGGCTGGAATTCCATGACTTGGCTCCGGAGTCCATCCTCCACATCTCATCATTCATTGTCGTCTGCGAAGCCTTTCTCCGCACTACCCCTCACTTCGGCTTGTGGCTCAAAACCTTCAACATGGAGCCGAAGATGACGGAGGGGCGCCATGCAGAGTGCGGTGGGGCGGTTATAAGCAAGAGGGCCGATGCTCCATGGCCCGAGGTCTCTTTTGAGGAGGAGCTCGGCTTGTGGCAACGGGAGTGGTTCTATATTACCGCTCCCAGGGGCAGCAGGCAGAGGCCGCCGCCCGTTTTCCGCTCGGGCCCTCCACAACGGCTGTCGTCATGGGTCAACAAGGGGCGTGACTGGGGGCCGTCTAAAGACGTTCCCCTGTTGCAGGACCGGATTCAAGGCCTCCAAGAAAGGGAGATTAATCTGGTCGTAGTGGTACAGGTTATGCTGATCCGGCGCCTACTAGCCTGCAAACGTCGCCCCCTCCGCCTGTGGGAATTCAATCTGGAGGGTCGACGAGCTCTTCAACACTTCATGGGTTTGACACCCGCGGAGATGTACAAACTGTTCCGGATCGCAAGAGATGCGTCCGGACTTGACCAAGGATGCTGGCCTAAGCTGCAATCGCCCGGATACTCAAGTAAGTAGCCCTGTGTCCGGACACGTCATCCATTTATTTATCATGGGTTTGCCTTTTAACTAGCTATCCCTTGGACAGGAGTGGATAGCGCAAGCGAAACTGATACGGTGTCCGGCCCCCCTCCCTGAGACCACGCAGGATCCCGTGTTAATCAAAATGTTAGAGGTCGCACCTTCGGAGGAGGGCGAAGGGGGGCACAAGGAAACTACCACCTCTGCCAAGGAGGCTTTTGGTAAGGGAGGAATCGAGAATTCCTCCTTCCAGGGGGAGAAGAGGACCGCTTCAGAAGACCCGGAGGCGAAGGCCTCAAAGCGGGGAAAGAAATCTGTGGCGGAAGGTCCTGTGCCGGGAAGAGCCCCGACCACACTGTCTCCGCAGAGGAATCAGCCCTCCAGCGAGCCGTAAGTGAAAAAGGGAGACTTTGTAATAGTGGACACCCCTGCTTAATTTTTAAGGGTAACCTGAGTTTTCCCCTTGTAGTTCGGATCTCAGCCCTTCTCAGCACAGCTCATCTTCGGGAGACCTTCGTCCGAAGATGATGGAGAGTGAAACGCCTCCATCTGCTGCCCCGTCGTGCGGGGCAGGCGACCCTGAGATGTCGTCACAGAGGGTCTCCTCGAGTCCGGCGGGGCCGGAGAGTTCGGCACCTATTGGAGTACGGCTGGGGGAGCTGCAGGATTTTCTCAAGAGAGCGTCTATCTCAGAATATCACCGCATATTAATGAATATGGTGATTGAGGAGGTCTCGTCCGCCGAAAGAGGGTTGTGTGAAGCCGTCGGAAGTTTGCTGACGGGGTTTGAGGTACGCAAGAAATGACATACCTTTTGACAGTTTTGCACATGAAGTGCGCCCTGTATAGATAGTAGCCCCTGAAACTTGGTATGCTGTCGAAACTGACAACGTGCCGAGGATCATATTCTCAGTTATAGATTATCGCCTGTCCTATGAAGGTGGCGGAGCATTCGGTGGCCAGCCGGACTGATGGAGTTGCCGAGCTGAAGAGGCAACTCGACGTTGCGGATGCGGACATCTCGCTGGTCAATAAACGACTTGATGAGTCACAAGGTATGTGGTCATTCCGCGGTCGCCTAGTAAGGGAGGTGACGCCCACTCCTTACAATTTGTATGCTTGATGCAGATGGTGCCGCTGCTGTGGAAGACCTTCGAGCAAAGTTGCTCGGGCCAAGGAGCAGGCCAAAAAAAGCGAGGCGGCTGCCTTGAAGGCAGCGGAGGAGCTAGAAGCCGAGAAGGCTGCTCACTGCCAAAGCAGGGAGGAGATGGCCAGAATGGCCGCGAAATTAAAAGATGCTACCGACCGCCAGGAGGTTCTTGAAAGAGAACACCGAGCGGAGCAAGAGGACCTGAAGAAGGCCGACACCTAAGCCAAGGATGCTCGTAGTGCGATGCGGGCTATGAAGGAGGAACTGCGTCAGGTCGGAGACATTGTGGCTGGAAAGCCCTTTATGCTTCGTAGGAAGTTTATGGATCCGAAGTATGCTCAGCTGGGCCGATTGTGCGGTGGAGAGGATCCTTATCTGGATTTGGCAGCGAGTGCGGCAGATGCAGTCGTGCACTTCCAAAGCCAGAAGGATCACGAAATGGAAGAGCTTTTCTGGTCTCAATTCCATAGTCCGGAGCGTCCACTTCCGTTGAGTGATCGGCTGGTTGAGTGGGCTGAGCTGAATAGATTGTCCGGACTCGCCATGACGGATGTGGTCGCTCAACTGTGGCCGGAAAGGCCCAAGCCGAAGAGTTATTTTGGCTTGTTGCAGCATTTCCTTGGGGCGGTGCCGCATATCAAGGCGATGAAGCGGTCGGCATGCATATAGGGTGCACGGATGGCTCTCACCCGTGTTAAGACATACTGGGCGGGGATGGATGCCACCGATGTTGCATCCCGGGGTTCAGACGAAAGCCGACTGCCCGCCGAGCACTATTTTGAGGAAGTCCTACAGGGCGCTCGTTTAATAGAGTCGCAGTGCTCGAAAGATGTTTTGTTTAAATGATATATATGATTTCTGCGATCATGTTTATAATGCAACGGCTTTTTATACTTGTGCGTTCAAGTATTGAACTATATCCTCTACGGCCGTTTATAAATAATCTTGAAAGATGGCAGTCTTTGGCTTCAGCCCCCACGCACAGAGTGCGGGGGTGTTTGCGAAAAAAGCGCTTTTTCACACTTAATCCAACGTCTTGGTCCTTTGAAGGAGGTGATAGCATAGCAAACTAGGCAACCAGACTATAAAGCTTTATCACTTTCACTTAGCCATAGGAGCTCGATGGTGGGGCTACTATATAGCCCCTAGAGGCACCGCGCTCTCCGAACTCGGGGCGCGTATGTGCCTGACCGGGAAGCCGTCCTTCGTCAAAGCGGAGGAATTCTAAACATTCCGGTGGTCGATCGAGTGGTTGACCAGTCTCTTGCTATATCATGACAGTCAGTTTTCGGCTTTCTCTACTGAGGCGCTCGCCCGGCCGAACCGGGGCACAATTGCAGTAGTTCTCCTGGTGCCGCGTTAGCCGATGATACGGAACGTAAGGCAGCAAAACACAGTAGCCGGGCAAACCCAACATTTGACCAAAGACATGATTTGGAGCTGATGCATATAAGGCCTAACTCGAGACGCCGAACACTCCCTGAGGTATTCGGTCTTTATGATATCGGGCAGAGCAAAGCCCTAAGCCCCTAGTGTCCAGGTACGGGCAGGAACTGCTGACGCGGCCGATGCCAAAACGCCAGCCTCCACCTCGGTTATGGTAACAAACCGGGGGATGTGTGTCAACAAGAGACAATAAGAAAGGTTTACGCAGGGTCTTAATCTGAAAAGAATCCTTGCAACGGGTCCCTGCTGCACGTCTGCGCCTGTGTCTCTGTTGTGGTGTATCCTGGACGGGTGTAGCACGTGTTTCATCTGTAAAAGAGAAGAACTTAGTTTCGAAAAAATATCATGCAAAAGATTTATTAAAATAAAGTATGATTTAGGAAGATGAATAAAGTTGAGCTTTATTGGCCCTCATCGTTTATGCACGCGGCCCCTTATAAAGGGGGTATGCGGCTGGGGAGCCCCTTGTTTATCTACGCCGGACTCGTCTAACCCTGTCTGAGGTCTGAATGACCTGTTTTTAGGGGCCTTGGCCTGCAAGGTCGGATTAGTGTGTGGCTGTCAAAACAGCCTCACGTTCTCCATGGTCGAGGAATACTCGGAGTTACTCTTTAATGAGATTATGCCGCGTGGACCGGGCATTTTAAGCGTAAGAGACGCGTAATGTGGTGTTGCGCTAAGGCGGGTGAAAGCTTTGTGTCCCAGTAGTGCTCGAGGGCCTCTGTGAAATGGGGCGATATAGGGAGTGAGCTTTTCACGATGGAGGTTGTCGGATGAACCGAACACAACCTCTAGTGGTACAGAGCCTATACAATTGGCTTTAAGGGCCTGGTGTCACTCCTTTGAAGGGAGTGCTGCTATGGCGAATTTTGGTAGGGTCTATCCCCATCGTGCGGACGGTGTCCTAGTATAGCAGGTGCCGCACTATGTTTCCGTGTTATCACATGAAGTGAGTTCACTGTTTTGACTTCTAGTGGGAAAGTCTTTTGTTTTACGGCGTGTTTCTTGTGGGGTTCGTCGTCTTTGCTTGGCGTGTCGAGCCCCTTGTGTTCGGCGTTAAGTTGGCCGGACTGCTTGAAGACCCAACAATCTCTGTGGGTATGGTTTGCAGGCTTCCCGGGGGTACCATGGATTTGACATATCCTATCCAGGATTTTATTTAGGTTTGATAGCTCGTCACTGTTGTCCTTGAGGGGCAGTGTTTTATTATTTGCACGAGAGCTTTTGAATCCGGCATTGACCGCCATGCTATTTGAGCCGCTTTGCTTATTCCGGCGCTGATCTTTTCTGCATCGTGATTTCCCGCTTCCATCCCTTACTTCGGATGTACTCGGATCGCTGGTGCTGCATCTAGCCAGCCAGCTGTCTTCCCCCGCGCAAAAGCGGGTCATGAGACTTGTTAGTGCGGCCATTGTTCTTGGTTTTTCCTGGTCGAGATGTCTGGTGAGCCATTAGTCGCGGACGTTGTGCTTAAAGGCTGCTAAGGCTTCGGCGTCCGGACAATCGACTATTTGGATCTTTTTGGTGAGGAACCTGTTCCAGAATTTGCGTGCTGACTCTCCGGGTTGTTGAGTTATGTGACTTAAATCGTCTGCATCTGGAGGGCGGACATAGGTCCCTTGAAAATTTGCTCGGAACGCATCCTCGAGCTCCTCCCAACTTCCAATGGTATCTCCTGGGAGGCTTTTGAGCCAATGCCGAGCTGGCCCTTTGAGCTTGAGGGGTAGGTATTTTATGGCATGGAGATCGTCTCCTCTAGCCATATGTATGTGTAGGATATAATCCTCAATCCAGACTCCGGGGGTCTGTTGTTCCGTCAAATGCCTCTATGTTTACTGGTTTGAATCCAGCTGGAAATTCATGGTCCAGTACCTCGTCGGTGAAACATAGTGGGTGTGCGGCGCCCCTGTATTTGGTTGTGCCGTTGTCTTCAAACACTCGGCGGGTTGTACTGCTTCCGGGAGTCTTCTTTTTTGGCCCATAGATGGACATGACCGGGTCATCCTTTCTGCGAGGATCTTTATGTGGGTCGTGTGCCGGATTGTGTGCGGCGCCCCTTGCCGCTCGTGGCCTGTCATCTGGTCGTCTATCCGGCCAGGCGGCCTCTTTCTTCTTCGACTGTGGGGGCTCTAAGGCCTCCTCGTCAAATTCGGGCAACACCTTGCGTTTCGGGTAGCTCTTTGCCTGGTGACTGGCGCCATTTTTATCTGTGGTATTGAGTACTTTGCTCCATCTCATTCTGAGTGCGTCCTCCGCTATTTTGAGCTTCTGCTTTTTCTTCTTCAGGCTTCTTGCAGTGGCGACAAGGTTTTTAAGCTCCGGTGATGCGTTCGGCGTGAGATCGTTTGGGCTCTTGTTTTCCCCGGGGATGGGTTGCTTGTTCAATACATCCTGTTTGGATGGCTGCTTGGTGGCATGTTCGTCGTCCACTGCTCCGCCCTGCTCTAGGGCCGGGTCGGTATGGGTGCCGTTTTTATCAAGGCCGGACTTTGGTCGGCGCTTGCATCACCGTATTGGTTGTTTGTTGGTGGAGTTGTTCTTCGCCATGTCCCGTTGTTCCTCGCTATCGCTTTCTTTTGGTGTATCCACCGTGCATACATCATGAGTTGGGGTGGCGTTCCAGTGCCCGGTAGGCGCTGGCTCTTGGTCGTCTCTGGCGTCGTCGTCCATACCGTCGATGCCTTCGGAGTAGTAGTTTAGCATGTCGGTTAGATCGTCGACAGTGGCTACCAAGTGGGTGGTGGGTGGGCTTTGAATTTCTTTGTCGTCCGCATCCCAACCATCCTGACCGCACTCTGGCCAGGGTTCTCCTCATAACGAGAGATACTTTAGCGAACTCAAGATGTCGCCAAAAGGTGAGTGTTGAAAGATGTCCGCCGCGGTGAACTCCATGATCGGCGCCCAATCGGGTTCGATCGGAGGGGGCGCGAGAGGTGCGGAGTTGGGCGAGGAGTCCGGCACCTCGGAGTCACGAGCTTCATGAGGGACAAAATCAGTGTCCGGCTCTATCGCCGTAGAGGTTGCAGCCCTCGAGGCGGTTTCCAGCCACCCGTCCTCGATCTGCGCAGCCGGCTCCAAATCGAATATCGGAGCGGGTTCAAGTGCGGCCTCCAGGGTATTGTCCGGCTACACAGCTAAATTATGCTCGTCGTGACAGTGTGGCACGCTCGGCTGTGGCTCGAATCCATCGGGGATCAAGTCCCCGCGGATGTCGGCCGTGAAGTTCAAACTTCCAAATCTGACCTGACGGCCAGGGGCGTAGCCTTCGATCTGCTCCAGTTGGCCAAGCGAATTGGCCCGCAGTGCGAAGCCGCCGAATACGAAGGTCTATCCGGGGAGAAAGATCTCACCCTGGAATGCGTCGTTGTTGATGATCGAAGAAGCCATCGAGCCTATCGGTGACGACACAGAGGAACTCTCCATGAAAGCACCAATGTCGGTGTCAAAACCGGCAGATCTCGGGTAGGGGGTCCCGAACTGTGCGTCTAGGCGGATGGTAACAAGAGATGAGGGACATGATGTTTTTACCCAGGTTCGGGCCCTCTTGATGGAGGTAAAACCCTATGTCCTGCTTGATTAATATTGATGATGTGTGTTACAAGAGTAGATCTACCACGAGATCAAGGAGGCTAAACCCTAGAAGCTAGCCTATGGTATGATTGTTGTTCGTCCTATGGACTAAAGCCATCCGGTTTATATAGACACCGGAGAGGGCTAGGGTTACACAGAGTCGGTTACAATGGTAGGAGATCTACATATCCGTATCGCCAAGCTTGCCTTCCACGCCAAGGAAAGTCCCATCTGGACACAGGACGAGGTCTTCAATCTTGTATCTTCATAGTCTTGGAGTCCGGCCGATGATGATAGTTCGGCTATCCAGACACCCCCTAAACCAGGACTCCCTCACCCGCCTTCTTCACACACATGATGAACAAAGTATTCATGGATTTCCTTGATAAGTTCGTGGTCGTCTTTATCGATGATATACTTGTATACTCCAGAAGTGAAGAAGAGCATAAAGGACACCTCTGTGCTGTGTTACAATGACTCCGTGAGCAACAGTTGTACGCTAAGTTCAGTAAATGCGAGTTTTGGCTCAAGCAAGTTGGATTCCTTGGGCATGTGCTATCTGCTGAAGGAATAGCCGTGTACCCAAGAAAAGTAAAAGACGTGCTCGACTGGTTGCCACCCGCCACCGTGTCTCAGATCCGGAGTTTTCTTGGATTAGCCGAATACTACCGTCGTTTCATTGAAGGGTTCTCCAAGATTGCTAAGCCCATGACTGAGTTGCTAAAAAAGGATAAGAAGTTTGAATGGACGTCAGACTGTGAGAAAAGTTTCACCGAGTTAAAGAAGCGCTTAACAACTACGCCAGTATTAACACTTCCAGATATCTACCGCAGCTTTGATGTATATTGCGACACTTCCCGCAAGGACTTGGGTGCGTGTTGATGCAAGATGGCAAGGTAGTAGCCTACGCCTCACGGCAGCTATGACCCATGAAGGAAATTACCCCACTCATGATTTGGAATTGGCCGCGGTGGTTCATGCTTTAAAATTTTGGAGACACTACCTCATTGGAAAAAGCTGCCAATTTTTTACCAATCACAAAAGCCTCAAGTATATGTTTACTCAGCCGGATTTAAATCTCCGTCAAAGAAGATGGCTTGAGTTGGTCAAGTATTATGACCTTGGAATAAATTATCATCCGGGTAAGGCCCACGTGGTTGCTGATGCACAGTCAAAAGCCCGTCAGTTTAAACTTCATGCTGGAATCACAACCTCCCGAACTTAAAGAAGAAATTGCTCAGCTCAACCTGGTCATAGTTGAGGCTGGCCTTGCCAATATTCTGACGGTTACCCCTACTCTTGAGGAAGAAATTTGCAAGGCCCAGCGAGACGATGCCAATCTGCAGAAACACATCAAGTCATCCGATTTCTCGAAGGATTAGTGCGGTACCCTCCGGTTCATGGGAAGGATTTGTGTGCCCAATCAAGCTGATCTAAAGCAGAAAATTTTGTTAGAAGCCAACGAATCCTCGTATTCAATCCACCCAGGAGGCACAAAAATGTATGAAGACCTTCGACAAATATTCTGGTGGGATGGAATGAAGAAAGACATTCCTTATTTCGTGGCCTGTTGCGACATATGCAACAAAGTTAAGTGAGAATATCAGAAACCAGCCGGACTTCTCCAACCTCTGCCTGTGTCACAATGGAAATGGGATGATGTCTGTATGGATTTCATCACAGGATTACCCAGGACCCGACGAGGCAACAATGCGATCTGGGTCATAGTGGACACATTAACCAAGGTGGGACACTTCCTCCCAGTCGAAACGTCATACCGAGCAGATGAGCTTGCCTGACTGTATGTATCCAGGATTGTCAGTTTACATGCAGCTCCCCGAACCATCACTACTGACCGAGGTTCACTTTTCACATCTACATTCCGGAACCGTCTCCATCAAGCTCTTGGAACAGAATTAAAATACAGCACCGCTTATCATCCTCAGATGGATGGGCAAACGGAAAGAGTAAATCAGATACTCGAAGATATGCTCCGAGCCTGTGTTTTAGCCCAAGGACCAAATGGAAAGACTGCTTGTCGTACGTCGAGTTCTCATATAACAATGGGTTCCAAACCAGTTTAAAGATGTCACCTTATGAAGCTTTGTATGGCCGAAAGTGCCGCACTGCATTAAAATGGTCTCAAACCGGAGATAGCTGTATTTTTGGAACAGATCTCATGTTGGAAGCCGAAAGGCAAGTCAAGGAGATTCGAGACAGATTACAACTAGCCAAATCGTGACAGAAAAGTTATTACGACGCAAAGCACCGGCAGATCAGTTTTGAACCCAAAGAACATGTCTACCTTCAAGTCACACCCATGAGGGGAATAAAAAGGTTCCAAACCCGTAGAAAATTGGCACCCAGGTTTATTGGTCCATTTCCCGTCATGACACGAGTAGGTGCTGTGGCATATCAGTTGGAGTTGCCTCCGGAACTGTCAGACGTGCACAACAAGTTCCACGTTTCACAACTACGACGGTGCATCTCACCACCCGAGAAAAAGACCGATTTTACAGAGATAAAACTGGCAAAGGATTTAACCTACAAAGAGAGGCCAGTGAAAATTTTGGATCAGATGGAAAGGGTCACTTGCTGTAAGTCACAAAAATTTTACAAGGTTCAATGGATGCATCATACTGAGTTAGAATCAACCTGGGAATCATAAGAATTTCTAAGGGCATGTTATCCAGAATGGTTTTCCCAAGCAACCGAATCTCAAGGACGAGATTCATTCTAAGTGGGGGAGGTTTGTCACAGCCTGGTTTTTGCCCTCTTTTATTTGCTTGATTTTCAGCTGGGTTGATTTTGGATTTGGAGTTTTGAATCATTCCATTTCGACTTGACCACTTGGGTATCCCTTGATTTTCACCCAAGTGTTCCCTCTCCTCCTCAAATCCATCATTTCACCCCTGGCCAACCCAACAATATTGCTTGGAATATTTTTCTTAAATGAAAAATATTCATTTTGCCTCCTAAACCCTAGCTAAACTCCTTGACCTCCAAAGCAACCCTCATTTCTGTTGCCCCAAAAATCCTGAGAAAAATACCAAATATTCTTTGGACCCTAGGGCACATTTCTGAGCAAAAATATTTCACCACTCTTTGAAATATTTTGGCTACAGAAAATAAAATCACTTTTGGGCTGAAATGGTAGTTACTACAACAACTACCTTTTTACTAGATCCTATATAGCTGGTTTTCCCTGAGCTTATTTACCTTAGTAAGAGTCAGTAAAACCCCAAAGCTCAGCCCTTGAATCCCTGTGGTTTGACCACAGTAACTCACCAAAGTTTCTGTCCAGAAACTTAACCTCATCACCATTTTACTTCTACCGCACCTGGAACCAAACCGAGCAATGCTAACACCTAAGTTACTTAGGACTACACGCCAGACATGCTTGTTAGTGCATAGGTGGCTTGATGTCACGGTCCACGCGGTGACCGCGTTCGTCCGAAGGGGATGGCATGCCAAATGCGCGCTTTGCGCGACGCTAGCGCCTCGTTGGAGCGTGTGCTCGCTGCCCAGCCTGCCACAGCGCGCCTACCCTTGCCCCCATCCTCGTCTTCGCCTCCTTAACTTCTCCCTGCCGCTCGCCAACACCGGAGCTCGCCGCAGCGAGCACGGGCACGGTCCGGCCAACGGCATAGTGCACAACGCACTGTGTTCGTCCCTTTACTCCTCGACCTTGTGCTCGTTCGCGTCCTCGCACAGCTCCCGCGTGACCCCCATCGCCTTCCCCCTCTCTCTCTGACGCAGCTTGTCGCTGGGCGCCGTGGACAGGTGTCCACCAGCGGAGCATGAAACCCCCTCGCCGCTCGCCTATATAAGGAGCCACCCCCAGCCTCCTCAAGCACCATCCCCCACTCTCTCACACCCCACAAACTAGTAGGAAGCCGCAGCCCGGCCGGGCAGGCCGCGGGCTGCCGTTCTGGAGCCGAGCTCGCCGGAGATCCCCTCTGGATCGTTCCCGCAGCTCCGGCCCTCCCCAAGCCAAGGCGACCCCGCCAGGGCCTCCGCCTCACCTCCGTGAAGCCAACGCACCCAGCTAGAGCCCCTGGAGCCGTCCCTAGCCGCCGTCTTCCTCATCTTCGGCGACCACTGCATTCTGCCTCCGCCTGCGAGGAAGAATCCGACGCCGTCTGACCACCGTTGGCCACGCTACGGGTACGGGCAGGTGCGCAATTGTCTTCTCCGCCGATCCGTCCCTCTCGTTTGCCTCCAAGAAGCCTTAACACCGGCGTAAGCTCCAACGAAGCACCATGCCTCTCTGTTTCCTTCTCCCCTCCCTCCGGCCTGACTAGCGGGGCCTGCTAGTCAGCCACTCATCACGCGCGTGAAGCGGTATGAGTGGTGGCGCCCCTGGAGAATACGCCTTCGACGTCACGCCCCTCTGTCTTCTTTTTCCAATCCATTTAAATTCCAGGAGCATTCAAATGGCCACAACTTTTATTCTACAAGTCCAAATGCAGTGATTCTTTTTGCATCTTGTTCTATGTCCAAAAATCTAACAGCACCCCAGAGATGGGATTTTTCCTTGTTGTCTAGATTTTCTGGCATTTTTCAGAAGGTTTCTTGATATTTTTCTTTTGTGGTTTTGATTATTTTCAGAAGAACCAGCTTGTCTTGAGGATCACCAGGAGCCTTGTGAACCTCATCAGTACTAAGGCAAGCCATAGTAACATTTTTATGGTGCCACTTCAATATTTATGATTTTCATACTTGAACCAATGATTATTAATGCATTTAAATTAGTTATATTATAAATATATTCGCCTAAGTGCTTGTTATGTTAAAATGCTTGAACTTCAGAATGCTTGAAGTAAATATGGTTGGCAAGATAAGGAGAACTTAGTTGATAGTGATAAATAAATAATATGGTCATAGAATTTGATGAGTAATTAGAATATTATTTTTGCATGAGGCAAAATGATGATAATGCTAGAAATGGTTCTGCTATAAGTAAAGAGAGGATTTAATCAGAATAGTTGCATGAGTTTATGATGGCTCCATAGGAGCGTGGTTGGTGCAGTCTTTACACGGTTATGTGATGCATATGCTAAGTGATGCGTTGTATGGCATGCGACACCAGTTATTTTCTTTTCACATTCAGTTGAACCTGATTAATAATTCAACTTGAACATGTTGTTGACCGGGTCGTGGTGCCGCTAAAACGAGTCTTTCCCAGTGCAAGCACACTTGTCGGTATGGGACGGCCTTAATGCGTTTCATTGTCATGCCTCTGGTCGGTACCTCAATTTAGGGAAGGTTATGGGCATGTAGTACCCTGGCCCGGTAGGCAAGCATAACCTTGTGAGCCCATTGTTAAGTTGATTTTTGGTACTGGATCCCAGAGTGGATCGTGGCCACGACGGTGGTCGAGGTGTCTGGAGGTAGACACAAGGCCACCCAGAACTAGCCGGTGGGGTCTGAGTCGGAGGGGCCGGGAGAGTGTCATGACAGTGAAATGGTTTCGTCGGAACGCTGTTGGCCCACACGAATGGGAGTGCGAGGCCATGGGTTCCGTAGTGTGGGTACACTGTACTAACCTCTGCAGAGTGTTTTTAATCTATCGATAGCCGAGTCCACGGTCACGGACACGCTCGAAAGTAAGGTAAACTATGGGTCAACTCTTAATAAATATGCACACTAATTTGCACTACGAGTGACAGTGAGGTCATCGTGTTGAGTTGGACATTAGTTGTCGGGTTGTGATCGCCGTAAGATCACGGGCCACGAGTTGGTCGGGTTGTGATGGCTGTAAGGATCACGGGCCATGAGATGGTCGGGTGGTGATCGCCGTAAGGATCACGAGTGTGTTGTGGTAGTATCTGGTTTATTGGTCACATCTGGTAAGCTAGTTGGAGAATGAGTACCTGTTGAGCATGGTCACAGCATGTTGGATATATATAGTTGCATTGTTGATTAATTGGATAAATATCATTATATTGTCTTTCATCATATTTATGTTTATTGTGAGCTTGCAAGTACATTCAATGTACTGACCTGGCATGTCATGCTAGACTTCAGGAAAGTCCCGTTGGAAAGGAGTGCTGACCGAGTCTAGACCGTGTCCACGTCAGTGTCCTTGTGCTATGGAGTCCCGCTACGTCGTTGTTCCGCTGCCGAGTAGTTGTCAAGTTTGAGGCCCCTTTTATGCTCACTAAATAATGTACATACTGTGAAGCCACACCATGTGTGCCACCTGGCCTCTCTAACTGTTGTAATATGACCTATGCTCCGCTAGCATGAAAAAAGCAGTTATTTTCTGTACCATGTTGTTGTGTGTTGCCAGCAGACAAGGTCTCTGGGCTGGCAATGCAAGGTAAACCGGTCGCTCTGAGCCGGGGTGCCACGGGATGTCTATCTGAGTGGGAGCTCATTAAATAATTTGATTAGATGAACTTAATTTTCATGAACTTAGTCTAAAACCTTTTGCAAAATGTCTTGTAGATCAAATGACCCATGCTCATGTCAACCTCAACTTCAACGCGTTCCTAGAGAAAACCAAGCTGAAAGATGATGGCAACAACTATACGGACTAGGTCCGGAACCTGAGGATCATCCTCATAGCTGCCAAGAAAGCATATGTCCTAGAAGCACCGCTAGGTGAAGCACCTGTCCTAGCGAACCAAGACGTTATGAACGCTTGGCAGTCGTGTGTTGATGATTACTCCCTCGTTCAGTGCGGCATGGTTTACAGCTTAGAACTGGGGCTCCAAAATCGGTTTGAGCAACACGGAGCATATGAGATGTTCCAAGAGTTGAAAATGGTTTTACAAGCTCATGCCCGGGTCGAGAGATATGAAGTCTCCGATAAGTTCTACAATTGTAAGATGGAGGAAAATAGTTCTGTCAGCGAGCACATGCTCAAAATGTCTGGGTTGCATAACCGCTTGTCCCAGCTGGACATTAACCTCCCGGATGAGGCGGTCGTTGACATAATCCTTCAGTCGCTCCCACCTAGCTACAAGAGCTTTGTGATGAACTACAATATGCAGGGGATGGTCAAAACTATTCCTGAGGTATTTTCAATGCTGAACTCAGCAGAGGTAGAAATCAAAAAGGAACATCAAGTGTTGATGGTCAATAAAACCACTAGTTTCAAGAAAGGCAAGGGTAAGAAGAACTTCAAGAAGGACGGCAAGGGAGTTGCCGCGCCCGGTAAACCAGTTGCTGGGAAGAAGCCAAAGCACGAACCCAAACCTGAGACTGAGTGCTTTTATTGCAAGGGGAACGATCACTGGAAGCGGAACTGCCCCAAGTACTTAGTGGATAAGAAGGCCGGCAACACCAAAGGTATATATGATATACATTTTATTGATGTGTACCTTACCAGTACTCGTAGTAGCTCCTGGGTATTTGATACCGGCGCTGTTGTTCATATTTGTAACTCAAAACAGGAGCTGCGGAATAAGAGAAGACTGCCGAAGGACGAGGTGACGATGCGCGTCGGGAATGGTTCCAAGGTCGATGTGATCGTCGTCGGCACGCTACATCTACATTTACCTACGGGATTAGTTTTAAACCACAATATATGTTATTTACTGCCAGGTTTGAGCATTAACATTGTATCTAGATCTCGTTTAATACGAGATGGCTACTCATTCAAATCCGAGAATAATGGTTGTTCTATTTATATGAGAGATATGTTTTATGGTCATGCCCCGCCGGTCAATGGTTTATTCTTAATGAATCTCGAACGTGATGTTACACATATTCATAGTGTGAATACCAAAAGATGTAAGATTGATAATGATAGTCCCACATATCTGTGGCACTGCCGCCTTGGTCACATTGGTGTCAAACGCATGAAGAAGCTCCATACAGATGGACTTTTGGAGTCTCATGATTTAGAATCATTTGACACGTGCGAACCATGCTTCATGGGCAAAATGACCAAGACTCCGTTCTCCGGAACAATGGAGCGAGTAACCAACTTATTGGAAATTATACATACTGATGTGTGCGGTCCAATGAGCGTTGAGCCTCACAGTGGCTATCGTTTGTTCTCACCCTCACTGATGACTTAAGTAGATATGGGTATGTCTACTTAATGAAACACAAGTCTGAGACCTTTGAAAAGTTCAAGGAATTTTAGAATGAGGTGGAGAATCAACGTGATAGAAAAATAAAGTTCTTACGATCAGATCGTGGGGGAGAATATTTAAGTCACGAGTTTGGTACACACTTAAGGAAATGTGGAATTGTTTCACAACCTACGCCGCCTGGAACACCTCAGCGTAACGGTGTGTCCGAACGTCGTAATCGCACTCTATTGGATATGGTGCGGTCTATGATGTCTCTTACCGATTTTCCGCTATAATTTTTGGGATACGCTTTAGAGACAGCTACATTCACTTTAAATAGGGCACCGTCTAAATCCGTTGAGACGACACTGTATGAATTATGGTTTGGAAAGAAACCTAAGCTGTCATTTCTAAAAGTTTGGGGATGCGATGCTTATGTCAAGAAACTTCAACCAGAAAAGCTCGAACGCAAGTCGGAAAAATGCGTCTTCATAGGATACCCTAAGGAAACCATTGGGTATACCTTCTACCTCAGATCCGAAGGCAAGATTTTTGTTGCTAAGAATGGGTCCTTTCTGGAGAAAGAGTTTCTCTTGTAAGAAGTAAGTGGGAGGAAAGTGGAACTTGATGAAGTACTACCTCTTGAATCGGTAAGTAGGGCAGCTCGAGAAGATGTTCCTGTGGTGCCTGCACCGACTAGAGAGGAAGTTAATGATGATGATCAAGGTACTTCGGATCAAGTTACTACTGAACTTCATAGGTCCACAAGGACACGTTCCACACCAGAGTGGTATGGCAACCCTGTCCTGGAAATCATGTTGTTAGACAACGGTGAACCTTCGAACTATGAAGAAGCGATGGTGGGCCCAGATTCCAACAAATGGCTTGAAGCCATGCAATCCGAGATAGGATCCATGTATGAAAACAAACTATGGACTTTGACAGACTTGCCCGTTGATCGGCGAGCGATGGAAAATAAATGGATCTTTAAGAAGAAGACGGACGCGGATGGTAACGTTACCATCTATAAAGCTCGACTTGTCACTAAGGGTTATCGACAAGTTCAACGAGTTGACTACGATGAGGCTTTCTCTCCCGTTGCGAAGCTGAAGTCCGTCCGAATCATGTTAGCAATTGCCGCATACTATGATTATGAGATATGGCAAATGGACGTCAAAACGGCATTCCTTAACGGCTATCTTAAGGAAGAATTGTATATGATGTAGCTGGAAGGTTTTGTCGATCCTAAGAATGCTAACAAGGTATGCAAGCTCCAGCGATCCATTTATGGGCTGGTGCAAGCATCTTAGAGTTGAAACATTCGCTTCGATGAGATGATCAAAGCGTTTGGGTTTATGCAGACTTATGGAGAAGCCTGCGTTTACAAGAAAGTGAGTGGGAGCTCTGTAGCGTTTCTCATATTGTATGTGGATGACATACTTTTGATGGGAAATGATATAGAACTTTTGGACAACATAAAGGCCTACTTGAATAAATGTTTTTCAATGAAGGACCTTGGAGAAGCTGCTTATATATTAGGCATCAAGATCTATAGACATAGATCGAGACGCCTCATAGGCCTTCCACAAAGCACATACCTTGACAAGATATTAAAGAAGTTCAATATGGATCAGTCCAAGAATGGGTTCTTGCCTGTGTTGCAAGGTGTGAAATTGAGCTCGGCTCAATCCCCGACCACGGCAAAAGATAAAGAAAAGATGAGTGTCATCCCCTATGCCTCGGCCATAGGGTCTATTATGTATGCCATGCTGTGTACCAGACCTGATGTAAACCTTGCCATAAGTTTGGTTGCAAGATACCAAAGTAATCCCGGCATGGAACACTGGACAATAGTCAAGAATATCCAGAAGTACCTGACAAGGCTAAGGATATGTTTCTCATTTATGGAGGTGATGAAGAGCTCGTCGTAAAGGGTTATGTTGATGCTAGCTTCGACACAGATCTGGATGACTCCAAGTCACAAACCGGATACGTGTATATTTTGAATGATGGGGCAGTAAGCTGGTGCAGCAGCAAGCAGAGCGTCGTGGCGGGATCTACGTGTGAAGCGGAGTACATGGCAGCCTCGGAGGCAGCGCATGAAGCAATCTGGATGAAGGAGTTCATCACCGACCTAGGAGTTATTCCCAATGCGTCGGGGCCGATCACTCTCTTTTGTGACAACACTGGAGCTATTGCCCTTGCCAAGGAGCCCATGCTTCACAAGAAGTTCGTGAAAATGTTCAAGATGGAGACATAGATATTTGCAAACTACGTATGGATCTTAATGTCGCAGATCCATTGACTAAACCTCTTCCACGGGCAAAACATGATCAACGCCAGAACTCTATGGGTGTTCGATTCATCACAGTGTAACTAGATATGATTGACTCTAATGCAAGTGGGAGACTGTTGGAAATATGCCCTAGAGGCAATAATAAAATGATTATTTTTATATTTCCTTGTTCATGATAATTGTCTATTGTTCATGCTATAATTGTATTAACCGGAAACAGTAATACATGTGTGAATACATAGACCACAACATGTCCCTAGTGAGCCTCTAGTTGACTAGCTCATTGATCAAAAGATAGTCATGGTTTCCTGACTATGGACATTGGATGTCATTGATAACACAATCACATCATTAGGAGAATGATGTGATGGACAAGACCCAATCCTAATCATAGCAAAAGATTGTGTAGTTCGTTTGCTAAAGCTTTTCTAATGTCAAGTATCAATTTCTTAGACCATGAGATTGCGTAACTCCCGGATACCGTAGGAGTGCTTTGGGTGTACCAAATGTCACAACATAACTGGTTGACTATAAAGGTGCACTACAGGTGTCTCCGAAAGTATCTGTTGGGTTGGCATGAATCGAGACTGGGATTTGTCACTCCGTATGACGGAGAGGTATCTCTAGGCCCACTCGGCAATGCATCATCATAATGAGCTCAATGTGACTTAGTAGTTAGTCACGGGATTATGCATTACGGAATGAGTAAAGTGACTTGTCGGTAACGAGATTGAACGAGGTATTGGGATACCAACGATCGAATCTTGGGCAAGTAACGTACCGATTGACAAAAGGAATTGTATACGGGATTACTTGAATCCTCGACATTGTGGTTCGTCCGATGAGATCATCATGGAACATGTGGGAGCCAACATGGGTATCCAGATCCCGCTGTTGGTTATTGGCCTGAGAGCTATCTCGGTCATGTCTATGTGATTCCCGAACCCGTAGGGTCTACACACTTAAGGTTCGATGACGCTAGGGTTATTAGGAAGACTTGTATGTGATTACCGAATGCTATTCGGAGTCCCGGATGAGATGCCGAACGTCACGAGCAGTTCCGGAATGGTCCGGAGGTGAAGAATTATATATGGGAAGTTGACATACGTACGGTCACCGGAAAAGCTCGGGGGCATACCGGTATTTTACCGGGGCCACCGGAAGGGTTCTGGGGGTCCACCAGGAGGGGCCACCTCTCCCGGAGGGCCTCATGGGCCGTAGTGGGAAGGGAACCAGCCCTTAGAGGGCTGGGTGCATCCCCCCCTTGGGCCCATGCGCCTATGGTTGGGGGGGAACCCTAAAGGGGGCGCCCCCCTTGCTTGGGGGGCAAGTCCCCCCCCCCTGGCCGCCACCCCCCCTTTAGATCTCATCTAGAGGGGCCCGGCCCCCTTCCTCCCCCTCCCCCTATAAATAGAGGGGCGAGGGGAGGACTGTACACACACCTCCAAGGCGCAGCCCCTCCCCTCCCCAACACCTCTCCTCCTCCGTAAGAGCTTGTCGAAGCCCTGCCGGAGTACTGCCTCTCCATGACCACCACGTCGTCGTGCTGCTGTTGGAGCTCTCTTCCTCAACCTCTCCCTCCTCCTTGCTGGATCAAGGGGCCGGAGACGTCTTTGCTCCGTAGGTGAGTTGAACGCGGAGGTGTCGTCCGTTCGGCGCTAGGATCATCGGTGATTTGGATCATGACGAGTACGACTCCATCAACCCCGTTCTCTTGAACGCTTCCGCTCGCGATCTACAAGGGTATGTAGATGCACTCCTCTCTCTCTCCTTGCTAGATGACTCCATAGATTAATCTTGGTGATGTGTAGAATTTTTTTTATTTTCAGCAACGATCTCCAACAACCGCGGGCATGAGTTTCGAAAGATCAAACCCTGCAAGGGTGTCCCAACTTAGCCCATTATAAGCTCACGATACATGGAGACAATCCTCCATCGTGGGACATCTATAGGATCGAAAGTATGTCTAGAGGTGGGTGATTAGACCACTTGACCAAATAAATGTCAGGACCGGATTTTCAGGATATTAATTTCCCAGAAAATGGCCCTTGTGCTCACCAACCAAGCATTACTGTTAGCTGATGAGACACCAACTTGATATAGAAACTCCAAGCAAAATACATAATATGTAGAACAAGACCATTTTTGGCCTATGAGTACAACACAAGGTTTCTAGTGGCTGATGGCAGAAGCGGTTTGTGGTTCATCGGCGTCTATGGGACTCCATTTCCCACAGGAACAGCTGACCAGGATAACTCCTATCTTCGCGAGGCTGCTATCGTTGTTGCGTAGGCTCCGAGGCTGTCATCGCAACACTCCTCTCCATGCAAGAAATCCGGCCAAGACAATAGCCAAGGACAAGCCAGTGACTACTTTTGAATGTACTAGCAAATATTATGAACACAGGTATAACATAATGAATGATAATCATGCTCTGAAATATTTCATGATCACAACGTCAGTCACAAAATGAAATCCCTGATGCACACAGGCAGGTTATTCATCACATGAATATACAATAATGGAGTAGAAATATAATGCACCAATCAGATGTCTGGAGCGACGCTTTGAAAGGATAATAATTTAAAGCATGCCACAGTCGGGCGTCTGAGCGACACCACATAAAGGGCTTATAAGTAATTTAAATGACAAGCATGCCACAGCCGGGCGTCTGAGCGACACCACATAAAGGGCTTATAAGTAATTTAAAGGATAAGCATGCCACAGTCGGGCGTCTGAGCGACACCACATAAAGGGCTTATAAGTAATTTAAATGACAAGCATGCCACAGTCGGGCGTCTGAGCAACACCACATAAAGGGCTTATAAGAGAATAATCACAGTGAATATCCAGGAGGTAGAACCATCCCAGGAATACTCAATCATTCAAATAATGTAAATGGTTAGTTCATAATAACATTAATCATAATCATCATATGTCACAGGTCATAATCAATGTTCTGGTTTAGCAGTTTTTCCTCCGAAGACCGACACTAGGACCGACACTTGACCCATCCCAGACTGTAGTTCTTAACCATGGACACGGCTACTCGAATAGATATAATCTCTGCAGAAGGTGTACTCTTTACCCACGAGTAACGGATTCCGTTAGTCCATCGGGACTAATTCCGTCTACGGTCTTTTAATTGAAAACACACCTGACCGCACACACCAGCCTGACTTACCGGTGTCTGGAATCACCCACGACACTCTTTAAGAAAAACTCTAAGTGGGGAGGCTATAACCTCAATTAGCATGGGATCACAAAATTTATAACACGCGCAATCTAGGGGAGCTACCCCATCGGCTACAACCAGAAACACCCATGCCCCCGGACCAGGTGGTATGCCTAACGGATGCAGCTGGTATCTTCCAGCATGGCCTCTCTGTACGTTGTGTGCTAGAAAGGGGTTGACAACTTACTGAACCGTACCCTACCTATGGCAGGAACAAGTGGTAGTACGAAACAACTATGGGGGTTACTGGAACAAGACTCGATCTACGGCCAACTAAGGAGGTTTAAGTATTCCCTGCATGATTAGCATAACAAATATGTTTCAACCAACAGACAGAATCACCTCTCATCATACCTCACTATGCCATACCGGGCACAACCGTCTTGACGAAGACTGGAGACAAGCTCGTGTCTACCCAAAACAGAGGCTTTCCCGGATTCCTTCCGATAGGCATAAAGGCATACGTGGGTGATTACTATCACAAGCACATCAAATTCCAACAGCAAGGAATATTCATTATGCACTCGTGCGTATGATCATATCATCACATAAAATAACGAATACTTCATGTTAAGGTGGTATTGTAACCGTATCAAACAACACACAACAATATTATGCCAGGGTTCATAATGCTTGCCTTCAAGAGTATGCAAGAGGGATGCACTTTTTGAAAGTTGCCATCTTCTTCAAAAATCCTATTTTGAGAAAATTTAAATTAACACATAGTTTCAAAGCAGTACAAAAAGTTATCTGGAATATTTTCAAATAAATATGAAAATAAACTAGACAAAATTTGAGAAACAACAGAAAAAGAATCAATTCATTTGGACTTATATTTAAAAAGATATAGCAAGTCAAAGTTTAGTCAAATTCTGTTTTTAATAAATAAATAAAAGAAACAGAAAAAGAAAAAACGGTTCGGGGGGGGGAAGCGTTCTCTGGGCTTTACGCTTTCACTTATAACACGTCAGCAGCGCCGGGGGGTCACTGGCAGGTGGGGCCATCGGGTCCAGTGGTCAGGTTTGACCAGTCGCCCGCGCCTCCTTCCTCCTCTGTCCGAGCGAAGGCGGGGCTCCGGCGAGCGCCGTCGATGAACGACGGCTCCCTTCGGGGTTCTGAGGGCGGGGATGGATCCACTGGTCCAGGGCGGTCCTCCCGATGGTCGAACGGCTGGCGGGGGTGAAGGGAGTCGCCGGCGGCGAGCTCTGCGGCGGACGATGGCTTTGGGAGGATTGGGGCTTCGAGCTACGGTGGCTCCCCGTCGAAGATGAGGGGTAGGGCGGCTCCGCACGGACAAGGAGAAGAGGGTGGTGGCACTGGATGGATGGGGGGGGCTCTACTTGCGACGAACAGGGCCGGAGGGTGGCGGCGGCTGAACTGGTCGGAGACGAGGAAGAGGGCATTCCCCCCCGTTGATTTCTTATGGTGGGGGCTCTAGAGGGATGGCCTGAGGTGGCCTGGGGGTTTGGAGGAGGTCGGGGGTCCTTTTATAGGCGGTCGAGGTCGGTTCCACGGCGGCCAGGGATAAGCTCGACGGCGAACCGCCGTTCTGGAGCCAGGGGGCGCATGGCGATGGCTGGCGGGGTCTGGCAGGGCGAGCGGATGAGCTTGAGCTATTACAGGGGCAGCTGGCAGGCGAGGGTGGCTTGGGCGGCGCCATCCATGGTAGGGGCCTACGGTGGACGCCGGCGTGCCGCCAAGGCCGACCTGACGGCGGCGCTGTAGGGCACCAGGGGTGGCTCTGCAGCGAGGGAGGAGTCGGTGCGCGCTGGCTGTGCGAGGGGAGGGGCTAGAACGGGCACGGGGAGGTGGCAGCGAGACACGGTGGCTTGGTGTGCGCGCATGCAAAACATGCGCTCTGGACGCGCCCAGAGCACGCACGCCAGGTGCTCGACGCAATGCCATCGTGTGCTAGAGGGCTTGAGCGAGGCTGGCAGTTAATAGGTCTGGGTTAGGGGTAGCTAGGAGCTTAGTGGACAAGTTTGTTGGGTCAGAGGATCAAGTTCACAATGTAAACTAAAAATCATGCCAAATCTAGCTATGCACACAAAGTGCTCGACAGAATGCCATGGGCATCTAGGCAACTCTTGGGGTGGCCAAAAACTCCAGATCCTAGTATCTTTAGATGATAGAGAGGGTGGCAAGGTTAGCTGGGCAAAACTAGAAACTTGTTAGTGCAAGTATTTGAGAAGATCAAATCTGGGCAGAAACTATAAAGGCTATCATTGCATGGGCCAAAAATGCACCAATGGGTCCTATCTCCTGGACTTAAGGGTTTTGTAGCATGGTTTATAACTAGGAGAAAGATCATGGGAACTAGAGTAAAATAAAATAGAGTTGCAGTAGAAAACACCCAACTGGGCCAGAGAGCAAAAGAGGATGATTTGCTCAAATGTTTCAAAGAACACTCATGCATTTTTGCATAAAGTTGAATTATATGCATCTACTGACATCTCCAAATTTTTTGCAATTTTTAAAGAAATATTTAAATAGGTTGCAGTGCAAACCACAAATTGATCCAGATTTGAAAACTTGATGTAGGGCTCAAAATCCCAAAATGGTTAAGAGAGGTTTTTGCGTAAAAGTGATTTAGGAACCTCACATGTCATCCCCAATTTTTGGTGGAATTTTTAAAGGAGTATTTAAAAGGGTTGTAGTGCAAAAGAGGCTCTAAATCTTATAAAAATCATTTTTAAAAGAAATAAAGCTCAGGGAAAAATAATCATATAAATAATTCCACTGATAAAGGAAATGTTTCTTGAGAGGGTATATAAGTCCAACAATATTTTTGAACCAAGTTTTCACTTGGGGTGAAAACTTCACAATATCAAAGAAAAGAAGTGGTTCTGAATCAAAAGGAAATCCAGAAAATAAAAATTAAATTCTCAGGCTAAATTTTAATTAATCAAACAAGGTCAAATTTTTTGGGGTGTTACAACACTACCCCCCTTAAGAAAAAATCTCGTCCTCGAGATTTGCTCAGGGTTGCTTTGAAAATATTACTCCTACCATCACAAAGTAACATCACAAAAATAACCATCCTACTCATGTAATTAAAACGTGGCTACAGTAAGTGGCCAATTAAGTGGTGTAAAACTATAGTGTGGGATACTGGCATTGCGTGGAAAAATCTACCGTTGAGGAAAACGAGGAATTTCTACTTTTGGTTACAGTAAATTTAGAATAAATTTCTAAATTACCAAAATACGCTGGTCGCACCCGAGAGCACAGTGCTCTCTCTGGCTGACAGGTGGACCCGGGGTCCACAGTCAATCTCTTCTTCTACCTCTGGCTCTCTCTTCATCTTCTCTCTCGCGCGCTTTCCCGTGCTTTGTTCACCGGCGACGCCTAGCATGTAGAGCATCTAGGCCGTACCGCGGTAGTGCGCGGCATGCTAGCTGCCGGCGCAGCATGCACTCACCTCGTGGGTCAGTGCGCTGTCGGCACTGCTCGCGGATTAGCCTCCGAACACCGGTGATCGAGCGACGAGCGGCGCTGGTGGACTTCGCCCACCGTACACCGATCTCGAGCTATAAAACGACTGAGGTGCTCCTTTCTTCTTCTTCACACCTGGCCTCGCTTGTCCTTCTCCTTCCTTCTCCTCCATTTCTGTTTGCAGGAGCTCGAAACAAGGCTCTAATGGCGAAGGTGATGCCGGATTGGTACACGATCCTGATGTGCGGAGGGCTGGCGGCATTGCTGGGGTTCTCCGTGCTCTTGTGTCTGATGATCCTCGATGATCATCGTGATGCTGCCGCTCGAGTGTTAGCTCTCCGCGGTGGCTGTGATCATGAGGATTAAGTGCGGTGTCGGGTGCTAACTATTGTCAGTGTGCTGGAGGTAACTTGTACCCGAATAATACCCAAAATCTCTCCTTCAGAGACTGTGGTGCTAGTGAGGTGATCAGTTAGGTGCAAAAATGTGCGTGTGGATTTGCAATCTGTGCACGTGGTCTAGTAGTTGTGGTTGGGCGTCTGCTATCGTGGTGCTGCGTGAATAAAAATCTATGTCGTGAAGAGATATACGTTGCAACAACTCCGGGAAATATCTTCAGGATTTACCGTGAGCGAAAACAGTCAATAAAAATTAACAGCAATAAAAACCACTCACATTAATTGAAACTAATTTTTTTTACCATAAAAATTTAGGATACCACGCATAAGTTGGAACACATAAACAAGTGCTGAGACAATAAATATAGTAGTGATGTCTACAACGACAATGGTAAATGGACAGGGTCCTGAGAAAACGTCTCTGGTACTGGGGCACACTCTTTTTCTATTGGAGGAAGCAGATTGACTAGTCGATGAACGTGTCTCTCCTGGTCGGGCCTCTGTGGTCTGCCCATGGCGATCTGAGGATTTAAATCAGCGAGGCTCTGGAGATAACCCGTTACTCGTTGGGTCAAGCGCTCTTGAGCGATGACATACTGGGCTAGGTTGGCCAGTACTGGGTCTCTTTCGATTCGTCCACCGGGAAAAGATGCTACTTCTCCGGGTGCTGCATGACTTGAGAAGTAATAGTACCCCCGTTCGCTGGCATAGGGTACCACGAGTCGAAGGCGAGCAAGCGCTTCGTACGCAGCAGCTTCTATGGCCATTTGCGGAGTCGGCATAGATTTCCCGACAAAGGAGACTTCTGTTGGGTCTTAGTTTGGGTTTGTGGGAGGGATGTGCACCACTGCCCAATATTTCGAGGTGGGTGGGGTGATCCTCGATTTGAGCAGCTCGTACTGGGGTGGATGGGTAGCACTCATGGTACTGCAGGTAAAGTCCCACAATATTTTAACAAAGCTACCTGGGTTTGCGTCTGGAGTTCTCAGATAAATACTGGGACTTGGCATGGCAAAGAAATGGCTGTGAGAGTTGTGTACAAGGTGAGGGATAATTGGCAAGGTCACAAGGTGGCCTTTTATATAGCATTCGGGCTGGGTTGTTGATTACGGTGTGGGGAAACTAGTTTGTCGAATCTGCTCTATGGGGTCGGGGTCAAAGCTACAGACACACATATCTCACAAAAGTGACATATTACTGTGGGTGTCGTCGTGGTGGTTTTTGGTAGTTGTGCCCGGAATTAAAAATGCAACCGCACGCTAACATATTTATGCAATGCTACTATTCAAAACAGAGGCACACAAGCAGGCTGAGGGTATTTATGGAGATGCAAGATTACACAATTATAGGGCGTGGACATACTAAGACGCGGTACTACTCGAGTGACTTAGTCTACCTCGTTAATATCTAAGCAGGCGTGCCTTGTGGACGTCGAGGCTTCTCCACGGGTTTCACCGTCGGGGTTAGCTGGATGGATTTGAGGGGCTGCAGGGTCGGGGTAGCGATGATGACCATCGCGGGGGTTGTTAGCCACAATCCCGTTGGAGCGTGTTGCCACAAGACGACGAAGCACTTCTGGGGACACCAAAGTATTTTGGTCGATGGCTGGGGCAGACCTCAAGGACTCGATTGGTTGTCCGAACAACACGACTGGGTTGTCGGCATCGGTCTCAACGTCTCCTCTCGCCGGGGCTCGGCGAACCAGTTCTCCACGAGCTGCGATTAGATCAAGGGTGTTTTGATTGAACAGTTCCTCCAGTGCACTTACATAGCGCACCAGATGCAACAGTGCAGGATCCGTCTCGTGATCTCCGTTGGCAACCTGGGGTGGCCTACCATACCCGTCACGGTTGGGGTAGTAGTAGAACGAGCGATAGTTAATTCTGGGCGACGAGTGGCGGAGTTGAACTGTAGCCTCTCGAGCATCTAGTTGGATGGCTTGTGGCTCAAAGGAAGTTGTCCTTCCGGTGAACCTGTAGGGGCGTTCTGGCAATAGACCCCTACCATAGATGTGCACAGTGGCCTAGAATTGACGGCTCTCAAAGCTCATGGGTCCTTGGTACACAACATACTCTGGGGGATCTTCTAATGCAAAGGCACGACGGGTGAGGTTTGCTAGCACGGTCACAAATCCTCCAAGGTTGGTTGCTGTGGTCTCATTGTGCACGACGGGGCCAGGCATTATAACTCGGTTTTGGGAAGAGGCTGTGCTGTTCTGGGTTGAGGCTAGCATGTCCTTTTTATAGAAAAAGGGGACGGAGTCTTCCTTTGCACGCTTGAGAATGAGATAATTTATGTGTCGGTCACTAGCGCGTGATCGACAGGATAGGCTCATAGGTTGGGCACCGACTGCCAAAAAGGTGTTGGGGTCACTATGTGGCTATCTTACACGAGAAGCTTGGCCGGGCTTAGGTTAAGGTCTGGTGGATTGGTTAATCTAGGTTTATTGACCTGGCTAAGATACTATTAGCCAATGGTTAGCCTGGCTCTGATACCAAGGTTGTCAGGACCGGATTTTCGGGATATTAATTTCCCAGAAAATGGCCCTTGTGCTCACCAGCCCCAGGATTACTGTTAGCTGATGAGACACCAACTTGATACAGAAACTCCAAGCAAAATACATAATATGTAGTACAAGACCATTTTTGGCCTATGAGTACAACACAAGGTTTCTAGTGGCTGATGGCGGAAGCGGTTTTTGATTCATCGGCGTCTATGGGACTCCATTTCCCACAGGAACAACTAACCAGGATAACTCCTATCTTCGCGAGGCTGCTATCGTCATTGCGTAGGCTACGAGGCTGTCATCGCAATGCTCCTCTCCGTGCAAGAAATCTGTCGAAGACAATAGCCAGGGACAAGCCAGTGAGTACTTTTGAATGTACTCGTAAACATTATGAACACAGGATAACATAACGAATGATAATCATCCTCTAAAATATTTCATTATCACAATGTCAGTCACAAAATAAAATCCCTGATGCACACAGGCAGGTTATTCATCACATGAATATACAATAATGGAGTAGAAATAGAATGCACCGATCGGGTGTCTGAAGCGATGCCTCGAAAGGATAATAATTTAAAGCATGCCACAGTCGGGCGTCTGCGCGACACCACATAAAGGGCTTATAAGTAATTTAAATGACAAGCATGCCACAGTCGGGCGTCTGAGCGACACCACATAAAGGGCATATAAGTAATTGAAATGACAAGCATGCCACAGTCGGGCGTCTGAGCGACACCACATAAAGGGCTTATAAGTAATTTAAATGACAAGCATGCCACGGTCGGGCGTCTGAGCGACACCACATAAAGGGCTTATAAGAGAATAATCACAGTGAATATCCAGTTGGTAGAACCATCCCAGTGATACTCAATCATTCAAATAATGTAAACGGTTAGTTCATAATAACATTAATCATAATCATCATATGTCACATGTCATAATCAATGTTCTGGTTTAGCAGTTTTTCCTCCGAAGACCGACACTAAGACTGATACTTGACCCATCCCGGACTGTAGTCCTTCACCATGGACATGGCTATTCGAATAGATATAATCTCTGCAGAGGGAGTACTCTTTACCCACGAGTAACAGATTCCATTAGTCCATCGGGACTAATTCCGTCTACGGTCTTTTAATTGAAAACACACCTGACCGCACACACCAGCCTCTCTTACTGGTGTCTGGAATCACCCACGACACGTGTTAAGCAAAACTCTAAGTGGGAAGGATACAATCTCGGTTAGCATGGGATCACAAATTTTATAACACGGGCAAACTAGGGGAGCTACCCCCTCGGCTAAAACCGGAAACACCGATGCCCCCGGACCAGGTGGTATGCCTACCGGATGCAGCCGGTATCTTCCACCATGGCCTCTCTGTATGCTGTGTGCTAGAAAGGGGTTGACAACTTACTGAACTGTACTCTACCTATGGCAGGGACAAGTGGTAGTACGAAACAAGTATGGGGGTTACTGGAACAAGACTCGATCTACGGCCGACTCAGGAGGTTTAAGTATTCCCTGCATGATTAGCATAACAAATATGTTTCAACCAACAGACAGAATCACCTCTCATCATA
The DNA here is from genome assembly GCF_002162155.2 of Triticum dicoccoides. NCBI lineage: Eukaryota > Viridiplantae > Streptophyta > Magnoliopsida > Poales > Poaceae > Triticum > Triticum dicoccoides. The sequence continues at coordinate 84,307,058 of NC_041387.1, read as the reverse complement.
CCTCACTATGCCATACCGGGCACAACCGTCTTGACGAAGACTGGAGACAAGCTCGTTTCTACCCAAAACAGAGGCTTTCCCGGATTCCTTCGATAGGCAAAAAGGCATACGAGGGTGATTACTATCGCAAGCACATCAAATTCCAACAGCAAGGAATATTCATTATGCACTCGTGAGTATGATCATATCATCACATAAAATAACGAATACTTCATGTTAAGGTGGTGTTGTAACCGTACCAAACCACACAAAACAATATTATGCCAGTGTTCAGAATGCTTGCCTTCAAGAGTATGCAAGAGGGATGCACTTTTTGAAAGTTGCCATCTTCTTCAAAAATCCTATTTTGAGAAAATTTAAATTAACACATAGTTTCAAAACAGTACAAAAAAGTGGGGTGAAGGGAGTCGCCAACGGCGAGCTCTGCGGCGGACGGTGGCTTCAGGAGGATTGGGGCTTCGAGCTACGGTGGCTCCCCGTCAAAGCTGAGGGGTTGGGCGGCTCCGCAACGTCGAGGGGAAGAGGGTGGTGGCACTGG
>NC_041387.1:84259792-84306399 GCF_002162155.2 Triticum dicoccoides | reverse complement strand
GGATGCCCTGAGGTGGCCTGGGGGTTTGGAGGAGCTCGGGGGTCCTTTTATAGGTGGTCGAGCTCGGTTCTGCGGCGTCCAGGGATAAGCTCGACAACAAACCGCCGTTCTGTAGCCAGGGGGCGTGTGGCGATGGCTGGCAGGGTCTGGCAGGGCGAGCGGATGAGCTTGAGCTATTCCAGGGCATCTGGCGGGCGAGGGTGGCTCGGGCGACGCCGTCCATGGCAGGGGCCTGCTGTGGACGCCGGCGTGCCGCCAAGGCCGACCTGACTGTGGCACTGTAGGGCGCCAGGGGTGGCTCTGCGGTGAGGGAGGAGTCGGGGCGCGCTGGCTGTGCAAGGGGAGGGGCCAGAACGGGCACGGGGAGGCGACAGCGAGACGTGTCGGATCGGTGCGCACGCGTGCAAAATGTGCGCTCTAGGCGCGCCCAGAGCACGCACGCCAGGTGCTAGAGGGCTTGAGCGAGGCTGGCAGTTAACAGGTCTGGGTTAGGGGTAGCTAGGAACTTAGTGGACAAGTTTGTTGGGTCAGAGGATCAAGTTCACAATGTAAACTAAAAATCATGCCAAATCTGGCTATGCACACAAAGTGCTTGACAGAATGCCATGGGCATCTAGGCATCTCTTGGGGTGGCCAAAAACTCCAGATCCTAGTCTCTTTAGATGATAGAGAGGGTGGCAAGGTTACCTGGGCAAAACTAGAAACTTGTTAGTGCAAGTATTTGAGAAAAACCAATCTGGGCAGAAACTAAAGGCTATCATTGCATGGGCCAAAAATGCACCAATGGGTCCAATCTCCTGGACTTAAGTGTTTTGTAGGGTGGTTTATAAGTAGGAGAAAGATCATGGGCACTGGAGTAAGATAAAATAGAGTTGCAGTACAAAACACCCAAATGGGCCAGAGAGCAAAAGAGGATGATTTGCTCAAATTTTTCAAAGAACACTCATGGGTTTTTGCATAAAGTTGAATTATATGCATCTACTGACATCTCCAAATTTTTATGCAATTTTTAAAGAAATATTTAAATAGGTTGAAGTGCAAACCACAAACTGATCCAGATTTGAAAACTTGAGGTAGGGCTCAAAATCCCCAAATGATTAAGAGAGGTTTTTGCATAAAAGTTATTTAGGAACCTCACATGTCATCCCCAATTTTTGGTGGAATTTTTAAAGGAGTATATAAAAGGTTTGTAGTGCAAAAGAGGCTCTAAAGCTTACAAAAATCATTTTTAAAAGAAATAAAGCTCAGGGAAAAATAATCATATAAATAATTCCACTGATAAAAGAAATGTTTCTTGAGAGGGTATATAAGTCCAACACTATTTTTGAACCAAGTTTTCACTTGGGTGAAAACTTCACAATATCAAAGAAAAGAGTGGTTCTGAATCAAAAGGAAATCCAGAAAATAAAAATTAAATTCTCAGGCCAAATTTTAATTAATCAAAAAAGGTCAAAAAATTTGGGGTGTTACAATAAAAATCTAGCCTTTTCCCAATTTGAAGTCTTGGCAGATTTTGGCAACTTTACACAAGTCAAGCTATCAGCCTACACATGCAATTCTAAGAGTATAGCGGCGGAATGTAAAACATTGCACATGAAGCTAAAGGGAGGAGTTTGCAGTGTGCAAACGCAATTGGAGACACATAGATTTTTGGCATGGTTCCGTTAGGTGGTGCTATCGTACATCCACGTTGATGGAGACTTCTACCCATGAAGGGTAACGGCTGCGCGAGTCCACGGAGGGCTCCACCCATGAAGGGTCCACAAAGAAGAAACCTTGTCTATCCCACCATGGCCATCGCCCATGAAGGACTTGCCTCACTAGGGTAGATCTTCACGAACTAGGCGACCTCCTTGCCCGTACGAACTCCTTGGTTCAACTCCACAATCTTGACGGAGGCTGCCAAGTAACACCTAACAAATCTAGGAGACACCACTCTCCAAACGGTAATAGATGGTGTGTTGATGATAAACTCCTTGCTCTTGTGCTTCAAATGATAGAGTCCCCAACACTCAACTCTCTCTCATAGGATTGGATTTGGTGGAAAGATGATTTGAGTGGAAAGCAACTTGGGGAAGGCTAGAGATCAAGATTTATGTGGTTGGAGTGGAATATCTTGCCCTCAACACATGAGTAGGTGGTTCTCTCTCAGAAAATGAATGCGGGAAGTGTAGGCATGTTCTGATGGCTTTATCCACGAATGAAGAGAGGGTGGAGAGGTATATATAGCCTCCACACAAAATATAATGGTTACACGCAATTTACCAAACTCAGTGAGACCGAATCAGAAAACTCGGTCAGACCGATTTAGTTCATAATGTGACCGTTAGGCATTTCAGTGGGACCGATATGTCAACTCGGTGTGTGTTGGTGTCAAAACCGGCGGATCTCGGGTAGGGGGTCCCGATCTGTGCGTCTTAGGCTGATGGTAACAGGAAGCAAGGGACATAATTTTGCCCAGGTTCGGGCCCTCTCAATGGAGGTAAAACCCTACTTCCTGCTTGATTAATATTGAAGATATGTGTAGTACAAGAGTAGATCTACCACGAGATCATAGAGTCTAAACCCTAAGAGCTAGCCTATGATGGTATGATTGTAATTGTGATCGACCTTCTAAGAACCATCCTCTCCGGTTTATATAGACACCGGAGAGGGCTAGGGTTTACATGGAGTCGGTTACAAGGAAGGAAATATAATATCCAGATCGCCAAGCTTGTCTTCCACGCAAAGGAGAGTCCCATCCGGACATGAGCCGAAGTCTTGAGTCTTGTATCTTGACGCTTCTATAGTCCGGACGATGTATATAGTCCTGCTGTCCGGATACCCCCTTATCCAGGACTCCCTCAGTAGCCCTTGAACTAGGCTTCAATGACGATGAGTCCGGCGCGCAGTCTTGTCTTCGGCATTGCAAGGCGGGTTCCTCCTTCCAAATACTCCAAGGTTACTATCTAACACGTAGACTGTGTCCGGATCTGCAAGATGATTTTCACATACCCTAGCACAAATCCTTTCTGCTGACAATCTTTATACGTCGTGCCCTTGCATCGTGGGCTGGTCCAACATGAACCGGCGTCTCCTATTCCACCTCAACTCATGTTGCGAGGCGGTTTTATTGGCACGCCTTGCCAAAGCAGAGATCGTGACCCTATTAATACGGGATCTTTTATCAATATGGGCATATATGACCCCACGGCGACCGTTGGTATGATTCCGTGTATTTTAGATGAGCCTCAAGCAGCCACGCTGAGGACTCTTGGTATTCATCCCTATTATAAAGGGGTCAAGGCCTACGCCTCTTTTCCACCTCTCCTTCTCCTTCTCGCACCTCGAGCTCCAATGCTCAAAACCTAAGCTCCAGCAACCCAGATCCTCCAGTATGTCCGGATCCAACGCAGCAGGCCGGTGGGTGGCCTCCTCGATTCAGGAGGAGGATATTGCGAAGCTTAGGGAGGTCGAATACCTGACTGCCGATATCCAGCACAGGCTTCCTGCTCCGGGGCAAGTCATCTCCACGCCGGAGCCCAATGAGAGCGTCGTGTTTACTCCTCACTTCCTCCGAGGCCTAGGCCCACCCTCGACCCATTTGTGAGGGGGCTCATGTTCTACTATGGCTTGGATTTTCATGATCTAGCTCTAGATGCCATCCTCCGTATCTCGTCTTTCATTATTGTGTGCGAGACTTTTCTCCACGTCAACCCACACTTCGGCTTATGGATGAAGACCTTCAATGTGAAGCCGAAGATGATCGAGGGGCGACATGCGGAGTGCGGAGGCGGCATAATAAGCAGGAGCGCTGATGCCCCATGGCGAGAGTGATCTTTTCCGGAAGTATCCAACGTATGGAAACGGAGATGGTTCTATGTCATTGCTCCCAGAGGCACAAAGTGGGTAGCTGCCCCCGAGTTCCGCTGAGGCCCTCCGTCACAGTTGGCGTCTTGGACCGATGTGGGACGGAATTATGGGCCTGCCGGCGATGTACCAGAACTGCAGAATCGTATCCGGGAGCTTATTGAGAGGGACATATATCTTGTCAGTATAATTCAAGTAATGCTAGTCCGGCGGATGTTGCGGTGCAAACGCCAGTCTCTCCGGATGTGGGAGTTTAATCCAGAGGGTCCGCGGACTATTAAGCACTTCTTCGGCCTGACGCTCGAAGGGATGTGTAAGTTATTCTTCGGAACACATGTAAAGTGTCCGGACACCACCGAGGATGCGGGCCTAAGCTGCAATCGCCTAGATGCCCAAGTAAGTAACCTTAAAGACAGACACTTCATTTGTATTTATCACAACTATTATTCTGAACATCCTTCCGTGGCCAGGAATGGCTCAACAAGGCGGAGAGAATCAGGTGTCCGGCGCCACTTCCTGAAGGCTCAACTGGTCCAACCATTGCAAAGATGATGGGCCGGGCGCTCAGCAGAATCCCTTTAGGGAAATGCGAAGGAAAGGGCAATGAAGCCGAAATTCACGCGCTACGCATCCAGACCGGGGAAATCGCTATCCATCCTATGGAGGATAGCCGGAAAGGGGAGGCCCAAGCCTCCTCCCCACGCGGGAAGAAAAGGGTTGCCTCCGAAGATTTGGAGGCGGAGACGCCCAAGAAAGGGAAGAAAGTATCACGAGGGGGCTTCGCCTCAACAGTCACCCTCACCGCGTCATGCCCACCAACGGGCCAGCCCTCCACCGAACTGTAAGTTGATCGTCAATTCGAAGGTAGAGTGTTTCTCCGAGATTCATAACTAGGACATCGTCTTTTGTAGTCCGGCGAGCAGCTCTTCTCAACAGAGTTCATCTTCGGGGGACCTTCTTCCGGAGATGATGGAGAGTGAGACCCCACCCACCTCTCCGCCTCACGAAGCGAGCGACATGGAGGTGTCGTCACGGAGGAGTCCGGATCTGCCGAAGCTGGAGGCCAACGCGCCAGCCGCCCTGAGCCCGGAGCGCTTGGCTCCCACAAGGGGCGATGAGGAGGGTCCGGCACAGTTCGATGTCCGGCCGGACGTGCTGACGGGACTTCTGGAGCGAGCCGCACTCTCAGAGGAGCATCGTTCTTTAATGAGCACGGTGCTTATGAAGATTTCGTCTGCTACAAGCGGCTTGAGCTAGGCATTTACAAGCTTGCTCAAAGGGTTTGAGGTATGTAGTGAAAAATGCAGAATATTTCGGTTATGAAGCGCGCGCTAGGTGTGCTCCCTATGGATAGTAGCCCCTGAGACTCTGGTTGCCCGCCATAGGCGGCAAACGGGGGACCATATAATAATGGCCGCACTTTACATGTGCGCAGGGATGCAAGGATCCAGCAGCCAACCAATCTGTTGAAGTTGCCGAACTGAGGAGGCAGATCGGATCTACTGATGCCGATATCACGCTGGTGAACAAACGGCTGGAAGAGTCACAGGGTATATACTTTGCTTCCCTTATTATGATGTATAGGAAAATGTGAGAGTGGCATGGTATTAATGCAACATGTTTGCACTGCAGATGGTGCTGTTGCCGTGGAGGCCCTGAGGGCGGAACTTGCTCAGGCCAAGGAACAAGCTCGGGCTAGCGATGCGGCTGCCCTAAAGGCGGCCGAAGAATTGAGAGCCGAACATGCTGCTCATCGCCGAAGTGAGGAAAAGATAGCCGAAATGGCTGAGGAGTTGAAGAATGCCACCGACCGGTATGTACTCCTGGAAAAGGAGAATAAGGCTAGTTCGGCCGAGATGGACAAGGCACTTAATGTCGCCAATCAGATGCGGACCGAGATCCGGGGCATGCGTGAGGAGCTTCAACAAGCCGCCAAAATCGTGGCTGGGAACTCCTACTTACTGCGGACGAAGTTCTTGGATCCGAAGTATGCTCCCCTGGCTGGGCGCTTTAGTCCGGTAGACGCATATGCGGACCTGGCGAATAGTACAGCTGACGCTATCAAGTTCTTCGAGAATCAAGGTGATAAGGATATGGAGAAGCTTTTCTGGTCGCAATTCAATGCTCCCACTCGCCCGCTACCGCTAAATGAGAAGGTGGCTGCTATGGCGGAGCTCCACAGGCTGTCTGGGCTTGCAATGCAGTCTGTAATAGACCATCTTTGGCCACAAGGGCCTAAGCCGGACAGCTACTTTGGTTTGGTCCAGCAATTCCTTGAGGTTGTGTCTCGGATTAACGCCATGAGGAGGTCGGCATGCATAGAGGGTGCGCGGATGGCTCAAGCCCGCGTTAAAGCCTATTGGACGGATATGGAGGCCACTGTAATAGCGACGCAGGATCCGGCGGGAGGCCAACATCCGGCCGAGCACTACTTGGTGCAAGTCACAGAAGGTGCCCGACTAATAGAGGCGCAGTGCTCGAAGAGTGCTTTGTTCGAGTGAAAAGTCGAAACATTGTAGAAAATAATGTTTAGTTTAATTATGAGGCTATATTTATACTTTTGCCCGGAAGTATGATTGTATCCCCTTTGCGGCCGTTCTTACATGTATAAGTAGTCTGAAAGATAGCAGTCGTTGGCTTCAGCCCCCACGCATACAATACGGGGGGTGTTCGTGAAAAATATGCTTAATCACACTTGATCCAACGTCTTGGTCCATTAAGGAGGTGATTGCACGTCGAACTAGGCAACCGGACTATATAGCTGTAACACTTTTGCTTAGCCATGGGAGTATAATGGTGGGGCTACTATGTAGCCCCTGGTACCTTCGCGTGCATCCGAATATGGGCGCGTGTGTTCATGGCCGGTAAACGGCCCTTCGTTAATGCGGAGGAATCCTTAAAGATTCTGGTTAGTCCTCGAGTGGTTGAACAGTCTCTCGCTGTATCATGACAGTCAGTATTCGGCTTTCTCTACTAAGGCACTCATCCGAAATAACCAGGGCACAATCGCAGTAGTTCTCCTTTGGCCTGCCTTAGCCGGTGATAATGGAACGTAAGGCGGCAAACCCAGGAGCCGGGCAAACCCAACATTTGACCAAAGACATTTTTCGGAGCTGATGCATATACGGCCAAACTCGCGACGCCGAACACTCCCGAGGGTATTCGGTCTTTGTAAAAGAAAATAGGCTGACAAGAGCCTATTATAAGCCCATAATTTCTAGGTACGTGCAATTTTGTCTGCCGTGGCCAAATGCCAATAACGGCAGTATCCTCTGTGGGTATAGAACCCATGGGATGGTTAAACAACAAGAGGCAGTAGAAAAGGTTTACACAGGGATTAATCGAAAAAGAAACCTGTTGAACGGGGCCCTGCTGCACGTCTGCGCCTTTATCACCGTTGTGCCGTATCCTGGAAGGGTATCGCATGAACGTTGTCTGTAAAAAAAAAGAAAAACTCGTAGGCGAGTGCAACGTAAGTATGCGATTAATAATAAAAGTGTAAGATGTTGGCCTGCTAATAAGGTCGAGCCAAGTATGGGGCTGTAAAATATATACAGCCCCTGGTTTCCATTATGGGCCCTGTTTGAATTTTATCCGGGCTAACGGACTCGTCTAACCGTGTATGTGGTCGTAATGACCAGTCATGTTTTCTGATATTGGAGGCCGCTTATAGTTTGGCTGCTAGGGCCGTCGCATGTTCCTCTGCGCGTGAAGAGTGCTCTGTTATTCCGCTAACAGTGATGATTCCACGGGGACCGGGCATCTTGAGTGTAAGGTAGCCATAGTGCAGCAATGCGTTGAAGCGGGCGAAGGCCGTTCTTCCAAGCAATGCGTGATAGACGCTTTGGAAGTGTGCGATGGTGAAGAGCAGTTCTTCGCTTCTGGAGTTGCCTGGGGGCCGAATGTTACTTCCAGCATGACGGAGCCCTTGCCATAGGCTTCAACGCCTGGTATCACCCCTTCAAAGGTGGCGTTGCTTTGTCTAATTCTGGATGGGTCTATCCCCATTCTGTGGACAGTGTCCTCGTATATTAAGTTGAGACTACTGCCGCCGTCCATGAGGACACGGGTGATACGGTATCCGTCGATTATTGGCTCAAGGACCAAGGCATGTGATCCTCCGCGTCGGATACTAGTTTGGCCGTACATGTGATCGAACGTGATCGGACGAGACATCCAATGGTGAGATGTGGGTACGATGGGCTCTACATCGTGCACGTCTATGGGCGCACGTTCATGCCTACTCGTGGATGTGTGAGTCGCGTGGATCATGTTTACTGTTTTAATCTCTAGCGGAAATTTTTTCTGTCCCCCAGTGTTCGGCTGGCGAGATCATCCTCGTCTTCACTTGGTGTGTCCCTCCCCTTGTGTTCGGCATTTAATTTTCCGGCCTGCTTGAAGACCCAGCACTCTCTATGGGTGTGGTTCGCAGGTTTCTCCGGGGTGCCGTGAATTTGGCATAGTCTGTCCAGGACTCTGTTCAGACCGGACGGTCCTTCTTTACTGCCTTTAAATGGCTTCTTATGCTGATCAGGCCGGGAGCCCCTGAATCCGGCATTAACCATTGTGTTATCCGGGCTCTCTTCCTTGTTGGAGCGTTTGTTTTTATTACACCATGGCTTCCCGTTGCCATCCCTTATTTTGGATGTGCTGGGGTCGCTGGTGCCTTTACGAGCTAGCCAGCTATCCTCACCCGGGCAAAAGCGGGTCATGAGGCTTGTTAAGGCTACCATTGTCCTTGGCTTTTCTTGGCCGAGGTGTCGGGCGAGCCATTCGTCACGGATGTTGTGTTTGAATGCCGCTAAGGCTTCGGCGTCCGGACAATCAACAATTTGATTCTTCTTAGTGAGGAATCTGTTCCAAAGCTTGCGGGCGGACTCTCCGGGCTGTTGGATTATGTGACTTAGATCGTCTGCAACCGGAGGCCGGATATAGGTCCCTTGAAAATTGGCCCTGAAAGCGTCTTCGAGTTCCTCCCAACTCCCAATTGAGTTTTCGGGGGGGCTTTTCAACCAGTGTCGAGCCGGTCCCTTCAACTTGAGGGGAAGGTATTTGATGGCATGGAGGTCATCCCCGCGAGACATGTGAATATGCAGGATAAAATCCTCGATCCAGACCCCTGGGTCTGTCGTGCCGTCGTATGCCTCTATGTTCACAGGTGTAAAGCCTTGTGGGAATTCATGGTCTAGTACTTCTTCGGTGAAGCACAGTGGTGAGCAGCCCCTATGTATCTGGGCGCGTTGTGGCATATAGTCGGTTGTTGTTGTGTCCGGAGTTTATTCCGAACTGGTATTTGGCTTGTTCGAGCGTTTGGGTGACCATAGTCCCTTGCCGGGGTGTGTATTTTGGATCCATAGATGGACCTGGTTGCACCGGCTTTGTTATCCAGATGCTCCCACAGCTCGTGCGCGGCGTCAGTAGCCGTTCTGTTGCGGTTGTGGAGCGGTACGTCTGGTTTCCTGGTCGTGTTATTCTTTGGTGGAACGGCCTCGTCGTTGAATTCGGGCAGTAGCTTGCGCTTCAGATAGCTCTTCGTATGGCGATCGTCGCCATATCTTTCTTCAGTGTCTAGCACTTTGTTCCATCTGCAGCTGAGCTTTTCCTGTGCGGCCTTGAGCCGTTGCTTCTGCTTTGTTAGACTACTTTCGGTGGCCAGGAGCTTTCGGTGGAGGTTGTCTCGTTCCGCTTGTTCGTCTGGGATGATGAATGCATCATCGTCCGCACTGTCTTCCTGTTCTCGGATGGTTTCATGAGCTCGTCCCACTGGATCATTGTGATCGGATATTTACTCCGAACTTGGTTTGGCATGACCTGGCTCATCCTGTTCTATCGCTGGGTCCATGTGGTCATTGTTTCCTTTGGAGTTTACGGGTATATCGACCCTTCTTGCGCTCTTGTCGCTATTGTTGCAATTGCTGGACTTTGAGCGGCGTCTGCGTCGCCTTTTTGGCTTTTGCCCGGGTGTTTTATCTTCCAGATTATCGCTGTCGTCCTTCTTAGGCATATCTACCATGTATATATCATGTGACAAGGTAGTAGTTCCGCATCCCAGAGATTCTGGAGCTTCTCCTTCATCGTCGTCCATATCATCGATGTCTTTGGGGTCGAAGTCAAGCACGTCGGTTGAATCTTCGATCGAGGCGACAAAGTGGGTGGTGGGTGGGCAGCGAATTCCTTCATCGCCTGCTTCCCACTCGGGCCGGACATAGTTTGGCCAGAGCCTCCTGACAAAGAAAGAGATTTTAATGAGTTTAGCATGTTGCCAAAGGGCGAGTGCTGAAGGATGTCCGCAGCGGTAAACTCTGTTACCGGAGCCCAATCTGGCTTCGCTGGCTCAAGAGTGAGCGGGCCGGGACCAACAACCGAATACAAGTCCGGGGGCCCGGGGTTACAGGCCTCCACATAGGTGAGACCTGTGTTCGGCTCCACCGCCGATGTGTATGCGTCCTGCGGGGAGGGGTCTACCCCTCCGTCCTTGGGCGACGCAACCTGTTCTGGATTTAGATCCGGGGTTATTGTAGGAATGATGTTCCGAGCATTGTCTGACAGCAGGTCTAGGCCGTGCTCGTCGTGACTGTCCGAGGTTCCTGGCACAGGACCGAATCCGTCGGAGACCGAGTCTCCACGAATATCCACCGTGTAGTTCAGGTTTCCGAACCTGATCTGGTGGCCAAGGGCGTAGCTGTCGATCTGCTCCAGGTGGCCTAGTGAATCGGCCCGCAGTGCGAAGCCGCCGAACACAAAGATCTGTCCGGGGAGAAAAGTCTCACCCTGGACAACACAGAGGAACTCTCAATGAAAGCACCAATGTCGGTGTCAAAACCGGCGGATCTTGGGTAGGGGGTCCCGATCTGTGCGTCTTAGGCTGATGGTAACAGGAAGCAAGGGACACAATGTTTACCCAGGTTCGGGCCCTCTCGATGGAGGTAAAACCCTACCTCCTTCTTGATTAATATTGAAGATATGTGTAGTACAAGAGTAGATCTACCACGAGATCATAGATGCTAAACCCTAAGAGTTAGCCTATGATGGTATGATTGTAATTGTGATCGGCCTTCTAAGGACCATCCTCTCCGGTTTATATAGACATCGAAGAGGGCTTCGGTTTACATGGAGTCAGTTACAAGGAAGTAAATATAATATCCGAATCTCCAAGCTTGTCTTCCATGCAAAGGAGAGTCCCATCCGGACACGAGACGAAGTCTTCAGTCTTGTATCTTGACGCTTCTATAGTCCGGACGATGTATACAGTTCGGCTATCCGAATACCCCCTTATCCAGGACTCCCTCAGTGGGACCGATTTCTTTAGGTTAGGCCATAACGTAATCTCGGTGAGACGAAATACAGAAACTCGGTGGGACCGACTTTGGTAATAAGCTAACCAGAGAGTTGGTCAGGCAAACTCGGTGGGACCAATTCACTCATCTCGGTGAGACCGAAACATTACGAAAGGGAAAGAGAGAGTTTGCAAACCCATCTCGGTTAGACCGAGATCCCTATTGGTGAGACCGAAGTGGCCAGGGTTTCTGGCAGTGGCTATGTCAAATGAACTCGATGGCGCCGGATAGACCAAATTGGTGGTGCCGAGTTTGACTTTTGGTTTGGGACATATGTGGATATGAGAAAGTGGTTGAGGCCTTTGGAGCATATCACTAAGCATCTTGAGCAAGCAAGCCATTAAGCAACATCTCGTCCCCATTTAATAGTATTGACTTTTTCTATGGACTCAATGTGATCTTGGATCACTAGAAGTAAAATGTAGAATCTTGAGCTTTAGAGCCTTAGCCAATCCTTTGTCCTTAGAATTTTGAGGGGTCCACATTCCTAATCCATGCCATGCCAATCATTGAACTTTCCTGAAATATTCATCTTGAAATAGCATTAGTTCAATGAACTATATGTTGTTAATAATTACCAAAAATACCCAGGGATAGTTGCACTTTCAATCTCCCTCTTTTTGGTAATTGATGACAACATATAGATCAAAGCTTCGGCAAATGATAATAAGATTTAAGTACATCATCGCTTTGAGAAGTATGTGATAAGCAAGAGCTCCCCCTAAATATGTGCATTATTTAGACTTGCTTTTGAATGCAAATGCACAATCGATTAGTATCTTGGGTTACTATTCCATGTCACATACATCTTGGTGGAGCGCTCAAAATGATAGCAAATAAAAGCATGCACTCATCACCAAGCAAAGTGAATGATCATATATGGATGTAAGAGATAATATCATCCAAGCAAACACTAATGTAGCATCTGAACAAACACACGATCATACAAGTATCTCACACAAGGACATAAGGTATCAAACAAGCACACAATAAAGTTCAACCAAACAAATAGCAAGAGAGACCAAAAGCAACTCTCTCTCTCTCGAAGCCTATGATCGATACATATTTCTTCCCCTTTGGAAACAAGTTAAAAAAAATTCAAATATGCATAGTGCTATGCGTCTCTCAGGATTGGTCCGCGGGAGGTGGTTTAGAGAGAACTACAAGGATCTGGAGCTGGTGGAGTGGCTGCTAGAGGTGGCACTGAAGCTGTAGCTGCTTGTGCTGATGTTGTAGCTCTAGTATCTGGTACTGGCACTGCAGCTGACCTCTGAAATCTTGGCACTCACTGAAAAGCGTCTGTAGTTGCCTTTCCTTTCTTTTCCTCTGCTTCCTCCTAGAGCTTCTCAACTATTATCTGCATCTCAGTCACTTTCAGATCAAGATCATAGAACTTTTGTTCAATAATCCTCTCCAAGCTCTCCTGATTTTGAGTCAGGGTGGTCAAGCCCTTCTCAATCCTCAAAGTTGATTGGATCAGATATCCAAGTTGATATTGTTTGATCTTCAAGAAAACTTGAGATGCCTCTTCAGCACTTGGCATTTTTGTAGCTTTTTCTCCCTCTGCTTTAGCTCTCTTCTCTTGTGCTTGCACTGATGAAGGTTCATCATCATCCATTACAACTGTGTTGTCTTCAAATTCTGGGTAGAGAGGTAAATTCTCCTTGTCCAACAAGTAAGTGCCTACGCCCATCTTTGAGTTGATGAGTACCTGAGTGTGTGGATCATACCCACAAGATCTTTTCTAGTCAGCAGTTGTCCTCTTGATTGTCTCTACAATCAGACTCATGACCTTGAATTTTCTAGGCACATCAAAAATGTGCAGCAAGTTGATTGAATGTCCTATTATCATCCTATGATCTCCAGATTTGGGCAATAGAGTATGCCTTAAGATGGTGTTGATAGTAGGCAGACCAGACAACAATTTTTCACTGAGCCCAACTTATGAGTTTCCAGGGCTTTATCAGGAATTTCCTTATACAAACTTGCCATGGAGTTGTGGTCTTTCTTCTTCTTGGCATACACATCCAAATCATCCTCATGGTCTTCTGGGGAATTGATCAGCTTTGCCCATTCTTCAATAGTTGACTAGTACCTTGTATCTTCAGACATCCGCACTATCCTTCCATCTGGATAGAAATGAGCAGTGGAGTAGAATTGCATGATTAGCTCATCATTCCATTTGGTGAGCTTTTGTCCAACGAACTTGTCAACTCTGCAAGCTTTGAAGCTGTCATGTACACCTGGAATGTGATTTTCATTCTCTTTAATATATTCCCAATCAACCCATCTCATATCACAAATAATTGGCTTCTTGTCAAGCAGAATGGTCTCATAGAAATCTTGTTCTTCTTTTGTGTGGAACCTGTAGTCCACAATAGTTCTCCTCACATCATATGGATCAGACTGTCTCCAAAGTCTCAATCCTGCATCCTTTATGATGTTCATGTCCTCTGCCACTTGACGAGTGTCATTGTGGTCTAGAATCTTTGGTTTAAGCTTTCTGAGCACTTGGGCTTCAGCATCTTCTTCTTCATCCATCTCAGGCACTGGGGCCTTGTTCTTCTCCTCAGCAGGAATGTTTTTGGTGCTTCTCTTGGATGTAGACTTGGTGGCTTGAGCAGCAGCTTTGGGAGAAGATTTGGGCTTGGATGTAGCAACACCTGACTTGATTGCATCTCCCATAAGCTTTTGTGACTTGGGTGCTGGTGCAGCATCCTCTTCCTCTTCCTCTTCTTCTGGATCTCTTACCATAGTTCACTTTCCAAGAACTTTTGCAAATGTGGTTCTTGCCCTCTTCTTCTTCTCCTTGCCATCGCCAACTGCCTCACCATCATCTGATTCTATTGTGAATTTCATGGTTTCTCCTGTTGGAACTTTCCTTGGCTTTGACATTGGGACTCTCTTTGCTGGTGCCTTCTTATGCAACCTTGACTTAGTTGCAGTAGTAGTGCCATACTCTTTCTTCAGCACTTTATTCTTCCAGGTGGCCTCATCCTCAACAGCCACATAGTCCTCATCCTCAGAGTTTGAGGTTCTCTTCTTTCTTGTCCTGGTGGCTGCCTTTGGCAAGTTGCTTGGAGTGCTCCTGCTGCTTCATCATACCTGCTTGAGGGACTAGTGGCCTCACTCATTTGCACTTGCTCTTCAGATTTATTCTGGCTATCACTCTGGTCTGACATCTTGGGAGGCAAACTGACGGCAAACCTTGTGAATAGATATATATGAGGTAGAGTAGATGAGCATCACAAAGTGCAGAGATTTTTGCAAGACAAATGAGTCAAAAACTTAGTTTTAGTTGTCTAATGAAATGATTTTGGAGCTACGGAATTGATAAACTCGGTGAACTCGGTCAGACCGAGTAATAGTTTGGTGGCACCGAGATTGCTAGGGTTTCACAAAGAATTGAACTCAGTCACACCGATTTGCAGTTTTCGGTCAGACTGAAAAGCGCATGTGCAATGGCCTAAGCCAAATCGGTGAGACCAAGTTCTACAATTCGGTCGGTCCGAGATGAGTTCAGGGGAGACCTAACCCTAATTTTTTGAATCAAACTTAACCTAAAGGAAGTTTTCTCTGGATAGATTGATTTCATACATGGCAATGATCATGGCATTGACCTTGTTCTTAGAATCGGAGGAAAAAAGAGAGAACAAGGGTTCAAACTCATACCCTAGTTCAGTGGGAGTTCGCTACGGCGGCAACGGTGGAGCGGATTCCCGTTGACGGCGACAGAAACCAACGGCGGGAGGTTGCTGGCGGCGAGGAGACGACCTGGAGACCCAAGGAGGCAGAGCAGGATACGCGCGGGCTGAGGTCTTTTGAAGAAATTTCCAAAATCTAACCCGTGGTTATATATATCCTGACTGGGTCGGTGTGACTGAGTGGAACAACTCAGTGGCACCAAGATGCAGAATCGCAAGCGGTGTGACTGAAATGTTCAAATCGGTTGCACCGAGATGAAAACCTAGATCAACTTAGTGAAGTCGGTGTGACCAAAATGGATTACTTGGTCATACCAAAATGCACAAATAGGTTTTGGAAGTTTAAGTCTATGACGAATCGGGGACTCCGAGTGCTCCTCACACAGAGTGGTTCGAATCTAACTTGATCAAACTTTGTGATATAGCATGAATAGAGTTTGAGACGGGAAAAGCATAGATAGCCAGAGGAGGTTCTTAGGCACTCTTGTCCATCCACTTCGCAAAAGAGAAAGAGCCAAACAATCAATGTTGGAGTAAATGACCACGGGTAGCCTAACCGGCTCCCCTGGCTCTTCAAAAAATATCGGGCCGGCTGTGCCCTCAAAACATCCAAGACGCAGGGCCGCCTTCTCCCGGCCGACTGTCCCACCGGCCGGATGCCAGAAGGCGGCAAGGCTCTGCAAGCCCTCTCGACGAGGGTTGACTCCTAGCAGCCGACCATCAGAGGTCCGGCTCCTAGCAGGCAGCCCGGCTCATGCCCTCAAAGTTTGCACCCGCATAACGGTGATAAGACATGGTGTGGCTACAGTGAGTCCTGCCACCCCCGAATTCCGGAGCAAGCATGGCCACAGTGCGCCGTACGGGGCGGCCACTCCCGGTCCGGCGTGGCACTATTGCCATGTTGACCATGACATCACCCACGATGGACTGTCAGTACGGCCCGCAAGCGGTGGGCCCCTCCTGCCAGCGAGATACCAGAAGGCGGCCAGGCTTGGCCAGTCGGCCAGGGGGGAGGCCGGCTCGCAACAGTCGGCCTACCCCACTTGGAAGTTTGTGCATCATAAAGCAGAAAAGATGGGGTAAGGCTATAGTGAAAGCCCGCCAGGCAGCACCACTGTAGCCATGCTTACCCCGACAAAGCCATTGTCACCAAGAGTAAGGCAACAGTAACCAACAGTCGACAAGACCCCCAATAGGTGGGCCCAGCCTGTCGGCGAAGAGGCCGGCAGCCGGCGGGACCCACTAGTCTGCGGGCCCCAGCTGCCAGCGGAGAAGCCGGCGACCATGCACACTGATGGCCTGGACCGACAGCTAGCCGTATTACCATTGTACCCCTGGGGGTAGGCCTATATAAACCCCCTGGGCACCCATGCAAAGGGATGATCTCTTAGAGTTTTAGACACCACATAGAGAGAAGATGAGAGCTAGCCTTGCCCTTCTTATTCCTCTAGCTAAACAGCTCAAGGAGCCTCTTGTAGCTACTTGTTTTGATCTAGTGATCACGCGGAGATCCCGCAGAGTAGGATTAGGGGTGTTATCTCCTAGGAGAGCCCCGAACCTGGGTAAGATTCGCCGGCATGCATGTCTTCGCCTTATCCTGTTTCCAGGAACTGGCGATGTCTTACTAGCTCCCACAATGATAAGCTACCCGTAGGCATATGTCGCACCTACCACCCAACATTTGGCGGCCACCATGGGGCCAGGTGCACCGTCATCAGGAGACCTGCTCTGGACAGGAACCCTCTTCCTCCCCAGTGAGCGTAGCCAGCCCGACACACCCGATGGCGCTTGCCCCAACGTGCTGCATGGCGTCGACGACGCCTGTGCAGCGAGCTACCTCGCCGATCTTCTTGGCTAGGTCCGCCTCTCCAACGAGCCTGCGTCCGACGCGAGCACAGATTGCCTCGAGAGCCGCCTCGTCAGCCTCCTTGACCATCTCCACGTTGCCAGCGAGCCTGCTGTGGACTTGGAGTCGGTCGGCTCCACCGACCCGATGCTGGTCGACTCCGACACGGCATCCCTTGACGCCTTCCCCACCAATGTGGTGGTCATTGATACGTCTCCATTGTATCCATAATTTTTGATTGTTCCATGCCAATATTCTTCAACTTTCATATACTTTTGGCAACTTTTTATATTATTTTTGGGACTAACATATTGATCCAGTGCCCAGTGCCAGTTCCTGTCTGTTGCATGTTTTATGTTTCGCAGAAACCCCATATCAAATAGAGTCCAAACGGGATAAAAACGGACGAAGAATTATTTTGGAGTATTTGGGATTTTCCGGAGGAAGAATCAACACGAAACGGTGCCCGAGGTGGCCACGAGAGAGGGGGCGCCCCCCTGGGCGTGCCTGCCACCCTCCTGGGCCCCTCGTAAGGTGGTTGATGACCTTCTTTGGCCGCAAGAAAGCTAATTTTTCGAAAAAGATCTGGGCGAAGGTTTCAATCCAATCGGAGTTACGGATCTCCAGATATTAAAGAAACAGTCCGAGGGCAGAATCCCTGAATGCAGAAACAGAGAGAGACAGAGAGATAGATCCAATCTCGGAGGGGATCCCACCCCTCCCACGCCATGGGAGCCAAGGACCAGAGGGGAAACCCTTCTCCCGTCTAGGGAGAATGTCAAGGAAGAAGAAGAAGAAGGGGGGCTCTCTCCCCTTGCTTCCGGTGGCGCCGGAGCGCTGCCAGAGGCCATCATCATCACCGCGATCTTCACCAACAACTTCACCGCCTTCATCACCAACTCTTCCCCCCTCTATGCAGCGGTGTAACCTCTCTCTTACCCGCTGTAATCTCTACTTAAACATGGTGCTCAATGCTATATATTATTTCCCAATGATGTATGGCTATCCTATGATTTTTGAGTAGATCCGTTTTGTCCTATGGGTTAATCAACGATCGTTATTGGTTTGAGTTGCATGTTTTATTATTGGTGCTGTCCTATGGTGCTCTTCGTGTCGCAGAAGCGTGAGGGATCCCCGCTATAGGGTTTGCAATATGTTCATGATTTGCTTATGATGGGTGGCGTGAGTGACAGAAGCACAGACCCGAGTAAGTAGGTTGTTTGCGTATGGGATAAAGGGGACTTGATACTTTAATGCTATGGTTGGGTTTTACCTTAATGAATCTTTAGTAGTTATGGATGCTTGCTACAGTTCCAATCATAAGTGCATATGATCCAAGAAGAGAAAGTATGTTAGCTTATGCCTCTCCCTAAAATAGAATTGCAATAGTGATTACCGGTCTAGTTATCGATTGCCTAGGGACAAATAACTTTCTCATGAAAAAAAGCTGTCTACTAATATTTAATTTATTGCTTCTTTATCTAAACAGCCCCTAGTTTATATTTACGTGTTCTTTATTATCTTGCAAACCTATCCTATCACACCTACAAAGTACTTCTCGTTTCATACTTGTTCTAGGTAAAGCGAACACTAAGCATACGTAGAGTCGTATTAGTGGCAGATAGGACTTGAGAGAATATTTGTTCTACCTTTAGCTCCTTGTTGGGTTCGACACTCTTACTTATCGAAAGAGGCTACAATTATCCCGTATACTTGCGGGTCATCAAGACCTTTTTCTGGCGCCGTTGTCGGGGAGTCATAGCGTGGGGTGATTATTCTCGTGTGTGCTTGTTTTCTTTATCACTAAGTAATTTTTACTTGCTGCTATTAGTTGTTGTCTATCTTTAGTTATGGATATGGAACACGAAATACAAAAAAAATTAGGTGTACTTGCTACTCATGGAGATGGGGAACCTCCTAAAACCCTCGATGCTCGTTATGTTCAAGATATTATGTACTACTTTCATAATCCTGAGAAAACCCCATTCAATTATGTTATGGGAGACACATTGGATCAACGTGAATACTTTAGGGATTATCGCTTGACACAAAAAGGGAAACTATTATGGGATCAAATTTCTATGTTGTATTGGTATGTTAGGCAACTATGCTTGAGATATGATTATACTTGTTGCTCTAGGATGAAGGCTCCACACCTTCCCTTTTCATGCGAATTCAATGATAATAAAACCTTGGATTCTTATGCTAATGGTATCTATGATTACTATGACGTGGAACAAATAAAAGAATTCGTTGCTTTTATGGGTGCTTATGAGATTGAATCTATATTTAAAGAGTTTGTTCATTTTGATGATTCAATTTATAGGCCTGAAAATTTTGCTATACTTAGATATTGCTATAAAATTATGAATACAACTACAATATTGATACATTTATTGAGAAAGTCTCCGCTGTTCAAGAAGAGAGTAATATTTTGCAGGAAGCTATGGAAGAAGAAATTGATGAAACTGTGAGCTCATTGGATGAAAAAGATGACGAGGAGAGCGAAGAACAAAAGGAGGAAGAGCAGATTAGCTACCCGTGCCCACCTTCTAATGAGAGTAACTCTTCAACTCATACATTGTTTAATTCCCCTTGGTGCTTACCGAAGGATGATTTCTATGATGATTGTTATGATCCCATTGATTCTATTGAAATATACCTTTTTGATGATGCTTGCTATGCTTGTGGCCAAGATGCCAATATGAATGTTGCTTATGGTGATGAACTTGCTATAGTTCCATATGTTAAACATGAAATTGTTGCTATTGCACCCACACATGATCGTCCTATTATCTTTTTGAATTAGCCCAACCACAATATATCAGAGAAGTTTGTGCTTACTAAGGATTATATTGATGGGTTGCCTTTTACCGTTGCACATGACGATTTTGATGAATATAATATGCATGTTCTTGCTGCTCCTACTTGCAATTATTATGAGAGAGGAACTACATCTCCGCCTCTTTATGTTTCCCATACGATGAACTTGCAAGAAACTGTTTATACTATGCATTGGCTTTATTATGTGTGCATGAATTGTTCTTTTATGACATGCCAATGCATAGGAAGAGAGTAAGACTTTGTTGTTGCATGATATATGTTACTTTGTGCTCACTACTAAATTACAAATCATTGTTAATTAAAATTGGCTTTGATATACCTTGGGATCCAGGTTGATCCACTACTTGAGCACTATAAGCCTAGCTTAATGGCTTTAAATAAGCCGCTGCCAGGGAGACAACCCGGAAGTTTTAGAGAGTAATTTATTTCTATTCAGTGATTTTATATAGTCTAAAAACAAAAAAATAAAGAGGGGAACCTAAAAACTTTTCAAAAAGTAAAGTGAAAGTGAGAAAGACAAGCATTCTTGAAGTGGGAGCTAGCCTTGAACTTTGTTCATGCTCACGGAATGTCGGTGGAAAATGAGACCTATGGGATCACTGGAATCCCTTCCATGGTTGCGGGGCACAGGATTGTGAGAACAACAGGACTAGTGGATGGCACAAAGGGGATTTACCCAGGTTCGGGCCGCAAAGATGCGTAAAACCCTACGATCCTGCTTGGTGGATGTATTAGTGTTCTTGAGATCTTGAACTAGCTCTGGGTGCTGTAGGGTTCAAAAGAGCCGAATCCCCTTGTTGGAAATATGCCCTAGAGGCAATAATAAAAGTATTATTATTATATTTCCTTGTTCATGATAATTGTCTTTTATTCATGCTATAATTGTATTATCCGGAAATCGTAATACACGTGTGAATACATAGACCACAATATGTCCCTAGTGAGCCTCTAGTTGACTAGCTCGTTGTGATCAACAGATAGTCATGGTTTCCTGGCTATGGACATTGGATGTCGTTGATAACGGGATCACATCATTAGGAGAATGATGTGATGGACAAGACCCAATCCTAAGACTAGCACAAAAGATCGTGTAGTTCATTTGCTAGAGCTTTGCCAATGTCAAGTATCTCTTCCTTCGACCATGAGAGCGTGTAACTCCTGGATACCGTAGGAGTGCTTTGGGTGTATCAAACGTCACAACGTAACTGGGTGACTATAAAGGTGCACTACAGGTATCTCCGAAAGTATCTATTGTTTTATGCGGATCGAGACTGGGATTTGTCACTCCGTGTAAACAGAGAGGTATCTCTGGGCCCACTCGGTAGGACATCATCATATGTGCAATGTGACCAAGGAGTTGATCACGGGATGATATGTTACGGAACGAGTAAAGTGACTTGCCGGTAACGAGATTGAACAAGGTATTGGATACCGACGATCGAATCTCGGGCAAGTAACATACCGATAGACAAAGGGAATTGAATACGGGATTGATTAAGTCCTTGACATCGTGGTTCATCCGATGAGATCATCGTGGAACATGTGGGAGCCATCATGGGTATCCAGATCCCGCTGTTGGTTATTGACCGGAGAACGTCTCGGTCATGTCTACATGTCTCCCGAACCCGTAGGGTCTACACACTTAAGGTTCGATGACACTAGGGTTATAAAGGAAGTTTGTATGAGGTTACCGAATGTTGTTCGGAGTCCCGGATGAGATCCCGGACATCACGAGGAGTTCCGAAATGGTCCGGAGGTAAAGATTTATATATGGGAAGTACTATTTTGGCCACCAGAAAATGTTCGGGATTTTTCGGTATTGTACCGGGAAGGTTCTAGAAGGTTCCGGAGTGGGGCCCACCTGCATGGGGGGACCCACATGGACGTGGGTAGTGGGGGCAAGGCCCCACACCCCTGGTCAAGGCGCACCAAGATCCCCCCTTAGAAGGAATAAGATCATATCCCGAAGGGATAAGATCAAGATCCCTAAAAAGGGGGGATAACAATCGGTGGGGAAGGAAATAATGAGATTTCTTTCCTCCCACCTTGGCCAACGCCCCAATGGACTTGGAGGGCAAGAAACCAGCCCCTCCACCCCTATATATAGTGGGGAGGCGCATGGGAGCTATAGACGAAGTTCTGGCGCAGCCCTCCCCCTCTCCCAAGTCGTCCTCCTCTCCCGTGGTGCTTGGCGAAGCCCTGCAGGATTGCCACGCTCCTCCACCACCACCACGCCGTTGTGCTGCTGCTGGATGGAGTCTTCCTCAACCTCTCCCTCTCTCCTTTCTGGATCAAGGCGTGGGATACGTCACCGGGCTGTACGTGTGTTGAACGCGGAGGTGCCGTGCGTTCGGCACTTGATCATCGGTGATTTGAATCACGACGAGTACGACTTCACCAACCCCGTTCACTTGAACGCTTCCGCTTAGCGATCTACAAGGGTATGTAGATGCACTCTCCTTCTACTCGTAGCTGGTCTCTCCATAGATAGATCTTGGTGACACGTAGGAAAATTTTGAATTTCTGCTACATTCCCCAACAGTGGCATCATGAGCTAGGTCTATTGCGTAGATTCTTTGCACGAGTAGAACACAAAGTAGTTGTGGGCGTTGATGTTGTTCAATATGCTTACCGTTACTAGTCCAATCTTGTTTCGACTGTATTGTGGGATGAAGCGGCCCGGACCGACCTTACACGTACTCTTACGTGAGACAGGTTCCACCGATTGACATGCACTTGGTGCATAAGGTGGCTAGCGGGTGCCAGTCTCTCCCACTTTAGTCGGAACGGATTCGATGAAAAGGGTCCTTATGAAGGGTAAATAGCAATTGGCATATCATGTTGTGGTCTTGCGTAGGTAAGAAACGTTCTTGCTAGAAACCCATAGCAGCCACGTAAAACATGCAAACAACAATTAGAGGACGTCTAACTTGTTTTTGCAGGGTATGCTTTGTGATGTGATATGTCCAACAAGAATGTGATGAATGATATATGTGATGTATGAGATTGATCATGTTCTTGTAATAGGATTCACGACTTGCATGTCGATGAGTATGACAACCGGCAGGAGCCATAGGAGTTGTCTTTATTTATTGTATGACCTGCGTGTCATTGAAGAACGCCATGTAAACTACTTTACTTTATTGTTAAACGCGTTAGTCATAGAAGTAGAAGTAGTCGTTGGCGTGACAACTTCATGAAGACATGATGATGGAGATCATGATGATGGAGATCATGTGTCATGCCGGTGACAAGATGATCATGGAGCTCCGAAGATGAAGATCAAAGGAGCTATATGATATTGGCCATATCATGTCACTACTCTATTTGATTGCATGTGATGTTTATCATGTTTATGCATCTTGTTTACTTAGGACGACGGTAGTAAATAAGATGATCCCTTACAAAAATTTCAAGAAGTGTTCTCCCCTAACTGTGCACCGTTGCTACAGTTCGTCGCTTCTAAGCACCACGTGATGATCAGGTGTGATGGATTCTTACGTTCACATACAATGGGTGTAAGACAGTTTTACACAGCGAAAACACTTAGGGTTAACTTGACGAGCCTAGCATGTGCAGACATGGCCTCGGAACACGGAGACCGAAAGGTCGAGCATGAGTCGTATAGTAGATACGATCAACATGAAGATGTTCACCGATGATGACTAGTCCGTCTCACGTGATGATCGGACACGGCCTAGTTGACTCGCATCATGTGATCACTTAGATGACCAGAGGGATGTCTATCTGAGTGGGAGTTCATAAGATGAACTTAATTATCCTGAACATAGTCAAAAGACCTTTTGCAAATTATGTCGTAGCTCGCATTTTAGTTCTACTGTTTTAGATATGTTCCTAGAGAAAATATAGTTGAAAGTTGACAGTAGCGATTATGCGGACAGTAGAAAGCTTATGTCCTTAATGCACCGCTCAGTGTGCTGAACCCCAAACCTCGTCTGTGGATGTTGTGAACATCGGACATACACGTTTTGATAACTACGTGATAGTTCAGTTAAACGGTTTAGAGTTGAGGCACCAAAGACGTTTTTAAAACATCGCGGAACATATGAGATGTTCCGAGGGCTGAAATTGGGATTTCAGGCTCGTGCCCACGTCAAGAGGTATAAGACCTCCGACGATTTTCTTAGCCTGCAGACTAAGGAGAAAAGCTCAATTGTTGTGCTTGTGCTCAGATTGTCTGAGTACAACAATCGATTGAATCGAGTGGGAGTTGATCTTCCAGATGAAATAGTGATGGTTCTCCGAAGTCATTACCACCAAGCTGCTAGAGCTTCGTGATGAACTATGATATATCAGGGACATATATGATGATCCTTGAGATATTCGCGATGTTTGACGCCACGAAAGTAGAAATCAAGAAGGAGCATCAATTGTTGATGGTTGGTGAAACCACTAGTTTCAAGAAGGGCAAGGGCAAGAAGGGATACTTCATGAAACGGCAATTCAGCTGCTGCTCTAGTGAAGAAACCCAAGGTTGAACCCAAACCCGAGACTAAGTGCTTCTGTAATAAGGGGAACAACCACTGGAGCAGAATTACCCTAGATACTTGGTAGATGAGAAGGCTGGCAAAGTCGATATAAGTATATTGGATATACATTATGTTAATGTGTACTTTACTAGTACTCCTAGTAGCACCAGGGTATTAAGATACCGGTTCGGTTGCTAAGTGTTAGTAACTCGAAATAAAAGGCTACGGAATAAACGGAGACTAGCTAAAGGTGAGCTGACGATATATGTTGGAAGTGTTTCCAAGTTTGATGTGATTGAATCTCGATCGTAGTGATACACATTTTCATTCCAAAAGATATAAGATAGTAATGATAGTACCACTTACTTGTGGCACTGCCATGTAAGTCATATTGGTGTAAAATGCATGAAGAAGCTCCATGTTGATGGATCTTTGGACTCACACGTTTTTGAAAAGTTTGAGACATGCGAACCATGTCTATTGGTGTATATGCATGAAGAAACTCCATGCAAATGGATCGTTCGGACTCACTTGATTTTGAATCACTTGAGATATGCAAATCATACCACATGGGCAAGATGACTGAAAAGCCTCATTTTCAGTAAGATGGAACAAGATAGCAACTTGTTGGAAGTAACACATTTTGATGTGTGCAGTCGAATGAGTGCTGAGGCATGCAGTGAATATCATTATGTTCTTACTTCACAGATGATTCGAGTAAATGTTGAGTATATTTACTTGATGAAACACAAGTCTGAATTATTGAATGGTTCAAGTAATTTCAGAGTGAAGTAGCAGATCATTGTGACAAGAGGATAAAATGTCTATGATATGATCATAGAGATGAATATCTGAGTTACGAGTTTTGGCACACAATTAAGACATTGTGGAAATTGTTTCGCAATTAATACCGCCTGGAACACCATAAGGTGATGGTGTGTCCGAACATCATAGTTGCACCCTATTGGATATGGTGCGTACCATGATGTCTCTTATCGAATTACCACTATTGTCCATGGGTTAGGCATTAGAGACAACCACATTCACTTTAAATAGGGCACCACGTAATTCCGTTGAGATGACACCGTATGAATTATGGTTTAGAGAAACCTAAGTTGTCGTTTCTTAAAGGTTTGGGGCTGCAACGCTTATGTGAAAAAGTTTCAGGATTGATAAGCTCGAACCCAAAGCGGATAAAATGCATCTTCATAGGACACCCAAAACAGTTGGGTATACCTCCTGTCTCAGATCCGAAAGCAATAAGGGATTGTTTCTAGAATCAGGTACTTTCTCGAGGAAAAGTTTCTCTCGAAAGAATTGAGTGGGAGGATGGTGGAGACTTGATGAGGTTATTGAACCATCACTTCAACAAGTGTGTAGCAGGGCACAGGAAGTTGTTCCTGTGGCACCTACACCAATTGAAGTAGAAGCTTATGATAGTGATCATGAAGTTTCGGATCAAGTCACTACCGTACCTTGTAGGGTGACATGGATACGTACTACTTCAGAGTGGTACGTAATCCTGTCTTGGAAGTCATGTTGCTAGACAACAATGAGCCTACGAGCTATGGAGAAGCGATGGTGGGCCCGGATTCCGATAAATGGCTTGAGGCCATAAAATCCGAGAGAGGATCCATGTATGAAAACAAAGTAAAGACTTTGGCAGAACGGCTCGATGGTCGTAAGGCAAATGAGTACGGATGGATTTTAAAAGGAAGACAGACAATGATGGTAAGAATTACCATTAAGAAAGCTCGACTTGTCGTTAAGATGTTTTCCGACAAGTTCAAGGAGTTGACTACGATGAGATTTTCTCACTCGTAGCGATGCTAAGAGTCTGTTGGAATTATATTAGCGATTACTGCATTATTTATGAAATCTTGCAGATAGGATGTCAAAACATTGTTTCCTCGACGATTTTCTTGAGGAAAGGTTGTATGTGATACAACCAGAAGGTTTTGTCAATCCCGAAAGATGCTAATAAGTATGCAAAGCTCCAGCAATCCTTCTAAGGACTGGAGTGAGCATCTCGGAGTTGGAATGTATGCTTTGATGATGATCAAAGATTTTGGGTTTGTACAAAGTTTATGAGAAACTTGTATTTCCAAAGAAGTGAGTGGGAGCACTATAGAATTTCTGATGAGTATATGTTGTTGACATATTGTTGATCAGAAATGATGTAGAATTTCTAGAAAGCATATAGGGTTATTTGAAAGGTGTTTTTCAATGGAAAGCCTGGATTAAGCTACTTGAACATTGAGCATCAAGATCTATAAGGATAGATCAAAATGCTTGATAATACTTTCAAATGAGCACATACCTTGACATGATCTTGAAGGTGTTCAAGATGGACCAGTCAAAGAAGGAGTTCTTGCCTGAGTTGTAAGGTACGAAGTTAAGACTTAAAGCTCGACCACGGCAGAATAGAGAGAAAGGACGAAGGTCGTCCCCTATGCTTAAGACGTAGGCTCTTCAGTATGCTATGCTGTGTACCGCACTTGAAGTGTGCCTTGCCATGAGTCAGTCAAGGGGTACAAGAGTGATCCAAGAATGGCTCACAGGACAGCGGTCAAAGTTATCCTTAGTAACTAGTGGACTAAGGAATTTTCTCGATTATGGAGGTGGTAAAAGAGTTCGTCGTAAAGGTTACGACGATGCAAGCTTGACACCTATCCAGATAGCTCTGAGTAGAGAGACCGGATACATATAATGGAGCAATAATTTAGAATAGCTCCAAGTAGAATAGTTGTTTGGAATAGCTCCAAATAGAGCATGGTAGCTGCATCTAGGAGATGACATAGAGATTTGTAAAACACACACGGATCTGAAAGGTTCGGACCCGTTGACTAAAACCTCTCTCACAAGCAACATGATCAAACCTAAAACTCATTGAGTATTAATCACATAGTGATGTGAACTAGACTACTGATTCTAGTAAACTCTTGGGTGTTAGTCACATGGCGATGTGACCTGTGAGTGTTAATCACATGGCGATGTGAACTAGATTATTGACTCTAGTGCAAGTGGGAGACTGTTGGAAATATGCCCTAGAGGCAATAATAAAAGTATTGTTATTATATTTCCTTGTTCATGATAATTGTCTTTTATTCATGCTATAACTGTATTATCCGGAAATCGTAATACACGTGTGAATACATAGACCACAATATGTCCCTAGTGAGCCTCTAGTTGACTAGCTCGTTGTGATCAACAGATAGTCATGGTTTCTTGGCTATGGACATTGGATGTCGTTGATAACAGGATCACATCATTAGGAGAATGATGTGATGGACAAGACCCAATCCTAAGACTAGCACAAAAGATCATGTAGTTCATTTGCTAGAGCTTTGCCAATGTCAAGTATCTCTTCTTCGACCATGAGAGCGTGTAACTCCTGGATACCGTAGGAGTGCTTTGGGTGTATCAAACGTCACAACGTAACTGGGTGACTATAAAGGTGCACTACAGGTATCTCCGAAAGTATCTATTGTTTTATGCGGATCGAGACTGGGATTTGTCACTCCGTGTAAACGGAGAGGTATCTCTGGGCCCACTCGGTAGGACATCATCATATGCGCAATGTGACCAAGGAGTTGATCACGGGATGATGTGTTACGGAACGAGTAAAGTGACTTGCCGGTAACAAGATTGAACAAGGTATTGGATACCGACGATCGAATCTCGGGCAAGTAACATACCGATAGACAAAGGGAATTGAATACGGGATTGATTAAGTCCTTGACATCGTGGTTCATCCGATGAGATCATCGTGGAACATGTGGGAGCCAACATGGGTATCCAGATCCCGCTGTTGGTTATTGACCGGAGAACGTCTCGGTCATGTCTGCATGTCTCCCGAACCCGTAGGGTCTACACACTTAAGGTTCGATGACGCTAGGGTTATAAAGGAAGCTTGTATGTGGTTACCGAATGTTGTTCGGAGTCCCGGATGAGATCCCGGACGTCACGAGGAGTTCCGGAATGGTCCGGAGGTAAAGATTTATATATAGGAAGTCCTGTTTCGGCCATCGGGACAAGTTTCGGGGTCATCGGTATTGTACCGGGACCACCGGAAGGGTCCCGGGGGCCCACCGGGTGGGGCCACCTGCCCCGGGGGGCCACATGGGCTGTAGGGGGTGCGCCTTGGCCTGCATGGGCCAAGGGCACCAGCCCCTAGAGGCCCATGCGCCAAGATAAAGGAAAAAGGGAAGAGTCCTAAAGGGGGAAGGCACCTCCGAGGTGCCTTGGGGAGGATGGACTCCTCCCCATCCTTAGCCGCACCCCTTCCTTGGAGGAGGGGGCAAGGCTGCGCCTCCCCCCTCTCCCTTGGCCCTATATATAGTGGGGAAAAGGAGGAGCAATCATACCTAAGGCCTTTGGTTGCCTCCCTCTCCCTCCCGTGACACATCTCCTCTCCCGTAGGTGCTCGGCGAAGCCCTGCAGGATTGCCACGCTCCTCCACCACCACCACGCCGTTGTGCTGCTGTTGGATGGAGTCTTCCTCAACCTCTCCCTCTCTCCTTGCTGGATCAAGGCGTGGGAGACGTCACCGGGCTGTACGTGTGTTGAACGCGGAGGTGCCGTCCGTTCGGCACTAGGATCATCGGTGATCTGAATCACGACGAGTACGACTCCATCAACCCCGTTCACTTGAACGCTTCCGCTTAGCGATCTACAAGGGTATGTAGATGCAAACTCTCCTCTCCTTTCTACTCGTTGCTGGTCTCTCCATAGATAGATCTTGGTGTTACGTAGGAAAATTTTTGAATTTCTGCTACGTTCCCCAACAACTAGTCCGTCTCACGTGATGATCGGACACGGCCTAGTTTGACTCGGATCATGTAATCACTTAGATGACTAGAGGGATGTCTATCTGAGTGGGAGTTCATAAGATGAACTTAATTATCCTGAACATAGTCAAAAGGATTTTGCAAATTATGTCGTAGCTCACGCTATAGTTCTACTGTTTAGATATGTTCCTAGAGAAAAATTAGTTGAAAGTTGATAGTAGCAATTATGCGGACTAGGTCCGTAAACTGAGGATTGTCCTCATTGCTTCATAGAAGGCTTATGTCCTTAATGCACCGCTCAGTGTGCTGAACCTCGAACGTTGTCTGTGGTTGTTGCGAACATCTGACATACACGTTTTGATAACTACGTGATAGTTCAGTTAAATGGTTTAGAGTTGAGGCACCAAAGACATTTTTGAAACATCGCGAAACATATGAGATGTTTTGAGGGCTGAAATTGGGATTTCAGGCTCGTGCCCATGTCAAGAGGTATAAGACCTCCGATGACTTTCTTAACCTGCAAACTAAGGAGAAAAGCTCAATTGTTGAGCTTGTGCTCAAATTGTCTGAGTACAACAATCATTTGAATCAAGTGGGAGTTGATCTTCCAGATGAGATAGTGATGTTTCTCCAAAGACATTGCCACCAAGCTGCTAGAGCTTCGTGATGAACTATAAAATATCAGGGATACATATGATGATCCTTGAGGTATTCGCGATGTTTGACACCGCGAAAGTAGAAATCAAGAAGGAGCATCAATTGTTGATGGTTGGTGAAACCACTAGTTTCAAGAAGGGCAAGGGCAAGAAGGGATACTTCATGAAACGGCAAATCAGCTGCTGCTCTAGTGAAGAAACCCAAGGTAAAACCCAAACCCGAGACTAAGTGCTTCTGTAATAAGGGGAACAACCACTAGAGCAGAATTACCCTAGATACTTGGTAGATAAGAAGGCTGGCAAGGTCGATAGAAGTATATTGGATATACATTGTGTTAATGTGTACTTTGCTAGTACTCCTAGTAGCACCAGGGTATTAGATACCGGTTCGGTTGCTAAGTGTTAGTAACTCGAAACAAAAGGCTACGGAATAAACGGTGACTAGCTAAAGGTGAGCTGACGATATGTGTTGGAAGTTTTTCCAAGCTTGATATGATCAAGCATCGCACGCTCCCTCTACCAAAGAGATTGGTGTTAAACCTAAATAATTGTTATTTGGTGTTTGCGTTGAGCATAGACATGATTGGATTACGTCTATCGCAATACGGTTATTCATTTAAGGAGAATAATGGTTACTCTGTTTATTTGAATAATACCTTCAATGGTCTTACACCTAAAATGAATGGTTTATTAAATCTCGATCGTAGTGATACACATGTTCATGCCAAAAGATAGTAATGATAGTACCACTTACTTGTGGCACTGCCATGTAAGTCATAATGGTATAAAACGCATGAAGAAGCTCCATGTTGATGGATCTTTGGACTCACTCGTTTTTGAAAAGTTTGAGACATGCGAACCATGTCTATTGGTGTATATGCATGAAGAAACTCCATGCAAATGGATCGTTCGGACTCACTTGATTTTGAATCACTTGAGATATGCAAATCATACCACATGGGCAAGATGACTGAAAAGCCTCATTTTCAGTAAGATGGAACAAGATAGCAACTTGTTGGGAGTAACACATTTTGATGTGTGCAGTCGAATGAGTGCTGAGGCATGCAGTGAATATCATTATGTTCTTACTTCACAGATGATTCGAGTAAATGTTGAGTATATTTACTTGATGAAACACAAGTCTGAATTATTGAATGGTTCAAGTAATTTCAGAGTGAAGTAGCAGATCATTGTGACAAGAGGATAAAATGTCTATGATATGATCATAGAGATGAATATCTGAGTTACGAGTTTTGGCACACAATTAAGACATTGTGGAAATTGTTTCGCAATTAATACCGCCTGGAACACCATAATGTGATGGTGTGTCTGAACATCATAGTTGCACCCTATTGGATATGGTGCGTACCATGATGTCTCTTATCGAATTACCACTATCGTTCATGGGTTAGGCATTAGAGACAACCACATTCACTTTAAATAGGGCACCACGTAATTCCGTTGAGATGACACCGTATGAACTATGGTTTAGAGAAACCTAAGTTGTCATTTCATAAAAGTTTGGGGCTGCGACGCTTATATGAAAAAGTTTCAGGTTGATAAGCTCGAACCCAAAGTGGATAAAATGCATCTTCATAGGAAACCCAAAACAGTTGGGTATACCTCCTAATTCAGATCCGAAAGCAATATGGATTGTTTCTAGAATCGGGTCCTTTCTCGAGGAAAAGTTTCTCTTGAAAGAATTGAGTGGGAGGATGGTGGAGACTTGATGAGGTTATTGAACCGTCTCTTCAACTAGTGTGTGACAGGGCACAGGGAGTTGTTCCTGTGGCACCTACACCAATTGAAGTGGAAGCTTATGATATTGATCATGAAACTTCGGATCAAGTCACTTCCAAACCTCGTAGGATGACAAGGATGCGTACTACTTCAGAGTGGTACGTAATCCTATCTTGAAGGTCATGTTGCTAGACAACAATGAACCTACGAGCTATGGAGAAGCGACGGTGGGCCCGGATTCCGATAAATGGCTTGAGGCCATAAAATCCGAGAGAGGATCCATGTATGAAAACTAAGTGTAGACTTTGGCAGAACGGCTCGATGGTCGTAAGGCTAATGAGTACAGATGGATTTCAAAAGGAAGACGGACAATGATGGTAAATGTCACCATTAAGAAAGCTCGACTTGTCGTTAAGATGTTTTTCCGACAAGTTCAAGGAGTTGACTACGATGAGATTTTCTCAGTCGTAGCGATGCTAAGAGTCTGTTGGAATTATATTAGCGATTACTGCATTATTTATGAAATCTTGCAGATAGGATGTCAAAACATTGTTTCCTCGACGATTTTAATGAGGAAAGGTTGTATGTGATACAACCGGAAGGTTTTGTCAATCCCGAAAGATGCTAATAAGTATGCAAAGCTCCAGCAATCCTTCTAAGGACTGGAGTGAGCATCTCGGAGTTGGAATGTATGCTTTGATGATGATCAAAAATTTTGGGTTTGTACAAAGTTTATGAGAAACTTGTATTTCCAAAGAAGTGAGTGGGAGCACTATAGAATTTCTGATGAGTATATGTTGTTGACATATTGTTGATCAGAAATGACGTAGAATTTCTGGAAAGCATATAGGGTTATTTTGAAAGTGTTTTCAATGGAAAGCCTGGATTAAGCTACTTGAACATTGAGCATCAAGATCTATAAGGATAGATCAAAATGCTTAATAATACTTTCAAATGAGCACATACCTTGACATGATCTTGAAGGTGTTCAAGATAGACCAGTCAAAGAAGGAGTTCTTGCCTGAGTTGTAAGGTACGAAGTTAAGACTTAAAGCTCGACCACGGCAGAATAGAGAGAAAGGACGAAGGTCGTCCCCTATGCTTAAGACGTAGGCTCTTCAGTATGCTATGCTGTGTACCGCACCTGAAGTGTGCCTTGCCATGAGTCAGTCAAGGGGTACAAGAGTGATCCAAGAATGGCTCACAGGACAGCGGTCAAAGTTATCCTTAGTAACTAGTGGACTAAGGAATTTTCTCGATTATGGAGGTGGTAAAAGAGTTCGTCGTAAAGGTTACGACGATGCAAGCTTGACACCTATCCGGATAGCTCTGAGTAGAGAGACCAGATACATATAATGGAGCAATAATTTAGAATAGCTCCAAGTAGAACAGTTGTTTGGAATAGCTCCAAATAGAGCGTGGTAGCTGCATCTAGGAGATGACATAGAGATTTGTAAAGCACACATGGATCTGAAAGGTTCAGACCCGTTGACTAAAACCTCTCTCACAAGCAACATGATCAAACATAAAACTCATTGAGTGTTAATCACATAGTGATGTGAACTAGACTACTGACTCTAGTAAACTCTTGGGTATTAGTCACATGGCGATGTGACCTGTGAGTGTTAATCACATGGCGATGTGAACTAGATTATTGACTCTAGTGCAAGTGGGAGACTGTTGGAAATATGCCCTAGAGGCAATAATAAAAGTATTATTATTATATTTCCTTGTTCATGATAATTGTCTTTTATTCATGCTATAACTGTATTATCCGGAAATCGTAATACACGTGTGAATACATAGACCGCAATATGTCCCTAGTGAGCCTCTAGTTGACTAGCTCGTTGTGATCAACAGATAGTCATGGTTTCCTGACTATGGACATTGGATGTCGTTGATAACGGGATCACATCATTAGGAGAATGATGTGATGGACAAGACCCAATCCTAAGCATAGCACAAAGATTGTGTAGTTCGTTTGCTAGAGCTTTGCCAATGTCAAGTATCTCTTCCTTTGACCATGAGAGCGTGTAACTCCTGGATACCGTAGGAGTGCTTTGGGTGTATCAAACGTCACAACGTAACTGGGTGACTATAAAGGTGCACTACAGGTATCTCCGAAAGTATCTATTGTTTTATGCGGATCGAGACTGGGATTTGTCACTCCGTGTAAACGGAGAGGTATCTCTGGGCCCACTCGGTAGGACATCATCATATGCGCAATGTGACCAAGGAGTTGATCACGGGATGATGTGTTACGGAACGAGTAAAGTGACTTGCCGGTAACAAGATTGAACAAGGTATTGGATACCGACGATCGAATCTCGGGCAAGTAACATACCGATAGACAAAGGGAATTGAATACGGGATTGATTAAGTCCTTGACATCGTGGTTCATCCGATGAGATCATCGTGGAACATGTGGGAGCCATCATGGGTATCCAGATCCCGCTGTTGGTTATTGACCGGAGAACGTCTCGGTCATGTCTACATGTCTCCCGAACCCGTAGGGTCTACACACTTAAGGTTCGATGACGCTAGGGTTATAAAGGAAGTTTGTATGTGGTTACAGAATGTTGTTCGGAGTCTCGGATGAGATCCCAGACGTCACGAGGAGTTCCGAAATGGTCCGGAGGTAAAGATTTATATATGGGAAGTCCTATTTTGGCCAACGGAAAATGTTCGGGATTTTTCGGTATTGTACCGGGAAGGTTCTAGAAGGTTCCGGAGTGGGGCCCACCTGCATGGGGGACCCACATGGACGTGGGTAGTGGGGGCAAGGCCCCACACCCCTGGTCAAGGCGCACCAAGATCCCCCCTTAGAAGGAATAAGATCATATCCCGAAGGGATAAGATCAAGATCCCTAAAAAGGGGGGATAACAATCGGTGGGGAAGGAAATAATGAGATTTCTTTCCTCCCACCTTGGCCAACGCCCCAATGGACTTGGAGGGAAAGAAACCAGCCCCTCCACCCCTATATATAGTGGGGAGGCGCATGGGAGCTATAGACGAAGTTCTGGCGCAGCCCTCCCCCTCTCCCAAGTCGTCCTCCTCTCCCGTGGTGCTTGGCGAAGCCCTGCAGGATTGCCACGCTCCTCCACCACCACCACGCCATTCTGCTGCTGCTGGATGGAGTCTTCCTCAACCTCTCCCTCTCTCCTTGCTGGATCAAGGCGTGGGATACGTCACCGGGCTGTACGTGTGTTGAACGCGGAGGTGCCGTGCGTTCGGCACTTGATCATCGGTGATTTGAATCACGACGAGTACGACTTCACCAACCCCGTTCACTTGAACGCTTCCGCTTAGCGATCTACAAGGGTATGTAGATGCACTCTCCTTCTACTCGTAGCTGGTCTCTCCATAGATAGATCTTGGTGACACGTAGGAAAATTTTGAATTTCTGCTACGTTCCCCAACACCCCTCTCAGTATGCCATGGGCCTCCTTTTATAGGCGAAATGGGCTGCCATAGTGGCACACAGGAGGTGGAAAGTGCTACAGCGCTAGCATTACAGGACAAGACGCATTAAATGCGAGGCTTAGGTGTCCTTCACTTTAATGGGGACGGGGGTGAGGCCCGTCCCGTCCGTCGCCGCCCCTCGTGGCTTCGACACGCGCCCCGGCTAACAACGCATGCAGCGCCATGTAGGCAGGCAGGCAGCTGAGGTGGCGCGGTGGTGGAGCCTCCACGAAGGTTTGCATGCTGCCACGCAGGTGCTTGCCCGGCTGGTTGGGTCGGCGGCCGCATACGAACGGCGGTAGGAACTTGGTTGGTGCGGGCCTGGCAGTGGCCTTGCCGGTGCGCTTGGCGATGGTCTTGCCGGGTTGCCCGACAATGGTCTTGCCATGGCACGCTGGCTTCCCCGGCAAGGATATTGCCGGGTGGCCCTGTGGGTTTCTTTGGTGAGGATGGTTGCCTTCCTATCCTCTTTTGATCTTGATTGCTCCTTGTCTTCACAAAGATCTGCATGCCACCACGGAGGCGCCTCGCGAACCCTGTCCCAACATGTCTACTTGGCGTTGGTGGGCTCGAAGGTGGCTCACTCAGCTGGTGTGGACGAGCTGCCCCGCCAAGGATCTTGGCGGGGCTGCTGAGGCTGCCCTCGGCAAGGGTCCTTGCCGGGGCAACCTGCATTGCCCATGCGACCTTTGTGGTCTTGGTCCTTTGTTGTTTGCCTTGCTCGTTCATGTGGCTTTGGATTCTCTCCGGCTTCCCTCTGTTGCCCTGCTCATGTGTGGTCATGGCAGGCAGCTCTGACTGCCCGTGCACAAGTAAAGGGGTCAGAAGTTGGGCCCCTACTTTAGTACACCGATAGGAGCCCGCGGGCCTGGGTCACACATAGGCGCAGCACGTTGTTAGGCCAGGCCCAGAACTGTGCGCTGGCAGTTGAGGCGGATTTTACAGCGGACACTGTTCCGCCCGCTGCGCTTCCCCACGACCTGTGTTGAACGAGCGACGTGGGGGTCATGCGCGCATGACGTGGGGATGCTGGCATCACCTTGTGGTGGACAATAAAGAGGCGCTTCCCCATTTACTTCACTCGCTCGGGAACCCTCGCTCCACGGGTCCCATTGCACCCGCCCCTTGCGCCACGTTCGCTGCATGCAGAGCGAATGACAAGCGCAGGGGTCGTGGGTAGTTGCACGCGTGCGGGTTGATTCCCTTGCGCCTTCAATGGAGCGGGTAGGGCGGTCGACGGCCCCGCTCGCTGTCACTCCAAGAGGCCGGATTGGCCGGGAGAGGGCGGCCGAGCCTCGCCCCCGCCTCTTTATAAAGAGGGGAGCGAGAGGGACGGTGCCTCTCAGCCCCTCGCCATCTGCCTCTCTCCATTCCTTCTTCCTTTCTTGTTCTGCCATGGCGAGGGGGCATGCGATGCTTCATCAGTGGCAGCGAGGGTTCCGGCTAGACAGCGCATCACTCCACCCTAGGAAATCATAGCGGCGGAGCCGTCCGCTAGAGGAAGGGGGAGGGGGCGAGGTCAACGCCGCCATGGAGCCCGCGGGAGAGGAGGACGGGGCGGTAGATCCGCCTCGCCCCCTCCAGCTGCCATTACTCCGATGGAAAGCCATGCTGGGGACAATCCCTACGAATTCTTCGTCGGGCTGCGCCCTCCGCCACGCCGTCGCTTCCGCCTTCCGACCCTGTTTGCGCGGGAGATGGAGCTAGATCCGCCGCAGGCGCTGCGGCTGCACATGAGGGGCTGCAGGAACAGTGGCACGTGGGTCGACGTCGAGTTCCCCGCCCCCCATGTCATGTATCTTCACCGAGGGTGGAAGACCTTCGCTCGCCTCCAGAGTTTGACGGACGGGCTCGCTCTCTATTTCAAATTAATGGAGGGTGGCCTCCTCTCCGTCAAGATCTTCGGGCATTTCGGGACCCGCGTGAGGTGCTGCATAGAGAGATCCTCCAATGATGAATAGTCCTCCTCAAGTGAGAGTGGCGAGGAAGACAACGGCAGCGACGACGAGGGTAGCGGGCGGCAGGATGACGGGTCTGACTAGGTGTCGGGCGTCGCTCCGAGCGGCACCGGTGGCCCCATCATCCGTGTCTCTGGCTCCTTGAACTTCTCGGGGTCGTCTCCTTGGGAGGCTAGCGTAGGGAGGCTGCTGAAGAGGAAGAGGATGAGCAGCAAGGCCGTCAAGTCAGAGCACACGGGCACCGATGCCTTCATCGCGTGCTGGCGTCCTACCGCCTCGTCTTCGAGCTCTGCCTCTGGCGTCGCCATCACCATCCAGCCATCACCGAGATGTCCTCTTGGTGTCTTCTGCCACTCGTAGCTCGCCTAGGCGCCCCTTTTTCCCTTCTGCTTTCTTGTTCCATTTCCTGAGGAGAGGGACAAGAAAGGGATTATGGGCACCTTATATCTTTTTAGTCTTGTAAGTGTTCGGGCCTTTGTTAGATTTAGAATTTGTAATCCCCTTGTTCATGTTTTTCATTTCGTATGAACTGTACCTGTATGGGATGTTTTTTAATGAAAAAGGGACGTTCGCTGGGATTACGTTCGCGGAAGAAACCCACGGCAAGGGGTGAATCCTTGTCATCTTTCGAGATAAATGATTTTTTCCCAGCAACACGCCTTGCCGTCTTCCCACCTCGCTCGACCTTTCATATGCTCTTAGCGGAGGCAGGGATGAGGTGGGCTTAGGCCCACCATTCCCCTCCTCTGCTGCCGTGGCTACGACCAGATCCAGACCCAGGAGATAATCCTTGGGTGCTGAAAAGAGGGAGTACGGTAGCTCAGTGGTAGAACTGGGTTTCATGCATCCCAGTCCATAACGAAACGCATGATAGGGGATAAAGGACTTATCTGGATCTGCATCCCCCGGCGACCTTGGCTTGCCACGGAGAGATCCTTGTTCTTGCAGCCCCCGACAATTCTGGCTTGCCGGGGCCCGGGCGCCGGTCCGTTCCTTTCCTTCCAGAATAGCTCGGCAAGAATACTTACTTGCCCTACAAACCGAAGAAGACATGGAAGGACAGAGATGCACACTCGACCTCTAAGCTAGGGGTTAGTCGCCGCCAAGCACTATCAATCCTAACCAAGGAGTGGCTCAACCTAGCATGCATGCTATAACTTAGGGCGCCAGCGCTTCGTTTATTTATGCTTAGGGTCTGCGCCTGGCTTTGTACAAAGGGTTACATGCCTTATCGGCAAGACTTGTACAAAAGGATGGCTTGCCGGGAGGCCCAACAGCCGCACCTTATGGGTAGAACTTGAGAAGATGCTTGATGTTCCAGGAATTGCTCAATGGGACGGCATT
Source organism: Triticum dicoccoides (assembly GCF_002162155.2). Lineage (NCBI taxonomy): Eukaryota > Viridiplantae > Streptophyta > Magnoliopsida > Poales > Poaceae > Triticum > Triticum dicoccoides. The sequence goes on along the minus strand of NC_041387.1, from coordinate 84,268,378 downwards.
TTCGGTCTCTAGGCGGACTGCGCCGGGCCAGGTGACTCGCGTTACCCAATAAGGGCCTTCCCACTTCGGCGTCAACTTGTTGGAATTCTTGGCCGACTGAACGTGCCAAAGAACAAGGTCGCCTTCCTCAAAGCTTCAGGCATGAACCTTGCAGCTACGGTAGCGGCGCAAAGCTTGCTGGTAGCATGCTATTCTCACAGCCGCCCGGAGACGATCTTCCTCGAGGAGCATTGCATCATCTTGCCGCAGTTTCTCTTGCTCAAGCTCATCATAAGCGAGCACTCGAGGTGACCCGTATATGAGTTCCATGGGGAGAACTGCTTCTGCCCCGTAAACCAGGGCAAAGGGTGTCTGGCCGGTTGCTTGATTTGGCGTTGTCCTGATCGACCAAAGAACCGCCGGCAATTCATCAATCCAGCGCCTTCCGCTCTTGCGCAGCCTGTCAAAAGTCTTCGTCCTCAAGCCTCGCAGGACTTCAGCGATTGCTCTCTCCGCTTGGCCGTTGCTTCGTGGATGTGCCACGGAAGCAAAACATACCCTACTGCCGAGATCCTCAATGTACTGCATGAAGCCATGGCTTGTGAACTGTGTGCCATTGTCGGTGATGATCCTGTTGGGCACCCCAAAACCGCAAACTAGTCCCTTGAAGAACTTGATGGCTGACTTCACCGTCACCTTGCTCACTGCCTCCACCTCTGGCCACTTTGTGAACTTGTCGATGGCAACGTACAAGTACTCAAAGCCCCGGACGGCGCGGGGGAAGGGGCCCAAGATGTCGAGCCCCCACACCGAGAAGGGCCAGGAGAGAAGGATGGTTTGAAGGGCTTGGGCTGGTTGATGAAGCTTCTTGGAATGGAACTGGCACGCTTCACACTTGGTTACTAGTGCCGTTGCATCCTGGAGGGCGGTGGGTGTAACGCCCCGGATTTGATGCGCCAGGTGTCTGTCAGTTATTCGTCGTCATTGCCATGTCTTTTGCTTGCATGTTGCATTTTATCATGTCATCATGTGCATCTCATTTTGCATACGTGTTCGTCTCATGTATCCGAGCTTTTTCCCCGTTGTCCGTTTTGCAATCCGGCACTCCTATGTCCTCCGGCGTCCCCCTGTTGTCTCTTGTTGTGAGCATGTGTTAAACATTCTCGGAATGGACCGTGATTTGCCAAGCGGCCTTGGTACACCACCGGTAGACCGCTTGTCAAGTTTCATGCCATTTGGAGTCTGTTTGATAGTCTAACGGTTAACCGGGGAACCGTAAAGCCCTCTTTTGTGTGCAGTCGAACACACCTCCAAAGTGGCCCAATAGCCCATCCAAACCCCCTCCATGGTCTCGGTCGTTCGATCACGATCGTGTGGGCGAAAACCGATCCTCATTTGGACACTCCTAGCTCCCAGGATCTATAAATAGGTGTCTTCCCGCGAATTTTCACAGTCCAAACCCTAATTCTCCTCACGTCCGCCTGGTGCCGGACACGTCCGCTGCCGCGCCCTCGCCCAACCACGACGCGCTACGTCGCCCCCGCCGCCGTCTCCGCCGCGCCAGGCCCGCTGGGCCCGGATCGGGCCCGCAGGGCCCATCCCGCCGCCGCAGCGGCGACCCACGCGCGCCTCCCCGCGCCCCGCCGCCGGCGAGCGTCGACGCCGCCTCCCTCCGCCGCAGGGACCGCCGCCGCCGAACCGTCCCCGCCGCCGCGCTTGCTGCTCCATGCGCTCCACCGCCGACCACGCCCCGTCCGCTACTGACCGCGCCCCTGCGTGCCCCGCGCCAGCGGCCGTGCCCCGCCCGAGCCAGCCGCCCCGCGCCTCGGCTCGCCGTCTTCACCGACGCCCGGTCCTCCTCCGGCCGGATCCGGGCCAGCGCTGCCCCGATCCACGGACCCCGACTCCGGCCGCCATCTTCCTCAGCTCCAGCCGCCGTTCCCCACAATTCCGGCGAGATCTCCGGCGAGGTTCGAGAAGATGGATGAGATCCACCCATCCCTCGAACCAAATGGCGCCCCCGATCCCGGATCTCCTTGTCCCGGAACCCCTCCGTCCATTTTTCCCGGGGTGAGAAAACTGCCAAGTGCCTGATTCCCAAAATTCTGGTGCTACCTTTGACCAGCTGTAACTTCATGCTTGCTGCTCCGATTTGCATGAATAATATATCAAAATGTTCGTTGTGAGATGCTCTACATTTCATTCCATTGTTCCATGTTTGTTTGTGTCCATCTTGATGCCGAAATCATCATTGCAAGAGTGTTATATGATGTTAACCTACTGAAACTGTTATAACTTGTTGTTTTGTCTTTTTCATTGCATTTTGTGTGTGCATCCTATGAGCTAGATGTCTACATGAGTTTTGAGCTATATCATGTCATCTTTACAGTGGTGCAATCCATGTATTCTTGTGAGCCTCTTAGTGAGTGCATAGAGCTCGTGAAGTAGGGTACTTGCTGTTACTGTTTTGCTAGACTGTTTCTGCTATATGATGATTCTATGTAAACCTGCTGCTACAAGTCATTCTATGCATAATCTGGAGATGATCACTAAGGATGTTTTGTTACACATGTCATGCTCTAGCCATCCATTGCCTTGGTTGCATTTATTGCCTTGGTTGTCAGCCTGTTAACATTAAGTTCAATGTTGCCATGATTGTTGTTAGTGATCCAAGCATGCTATGAACTTGCTCTTGTCATTCTTAGCTTCATAAACATGTATTATTACTTTTGGTTACCATGTCATGCCATATATTTCTCTGTGGTGAGTGGTACAAGCTCACCAACAGGCCTACTTATCGTTGTTCCTGCCATGTATGAATCTGTCATATCATTTGCCATGTTTGCATGGATCCTACCATATTTTCTGTTGGTCTTTGGAATTAGTTCAGTAAGGGTGTTTTGTTTTTTTGTCTTTAGTACTAGCATGCCATGCCTTTGTTTTCCATGTTAAGTTCCTGTAGCATGTTGTTTGATAGCTCTAAACATTGCAACCTGATGTTATTTCTTCTAAGTCTGAAACTGTTATTATTTGCAATCTTGCCATGTCCTGTTTTCTGGAGATAGCTCTGTGTTCATGTTTTGTCATGGTTTACCTTTAATTGATTCATATGCCTTTTGTTCTTATGTTGAGGTGCTGTAGCATATTGTTTTGATGCTTTCTAGATGCCTAGTTGATGTTTTGGACAGCTTGTATAGAGTATGTGTTGAACCCTTGCTCCGTTTTGAGTGTGCTCTATATGAAACTTGCTCGATTTTGCATGTAGTTTCATATTATCATGTTGCATCCTTGTTTCGAGGTGTTTGCTTGATGTTTGTATGCATTTTGCATCAATGCCATGTTTGACTTGTTTTGCTCATATCTTCTAGGCCGTAGCTCCGAATTAAACGAACTTTATATGTAACTTGAATAGAATTTTGTGTAGATCCTCTTGGTGCTCTTTAACTTGCTGTTTAATAACTTCAACTTAATGTTTATTCAGATCTGGACCAACTTTGAAACTTGCATATGAGGACTTACCGGAATTGTTTTATGTTGTTTCCGGCCTCATTTAAACTTGCCTTGATGTGTTGTTCTTGTTTGCATCATCTCTTGCCATGGGTAGCCTCATCTAGCTTTTTCATGCATCATGCTTGGTTGTGCATCATGTGTTGTCTATGTGTGGTGTGTTTACCATGTTGTGTGCTTCTTCTCGGTAGTTCCTGTTTCGTTGCGATCGTGAGGATTCGTTCGTCTACGCTTGGTTCGGCTTCATCCATTCATCTTCTTCATGGACTCGTTCTTCTTCCTTGCGGGATTTCAGGCAAGATGACCGTCACCTTGGATCTCATTACTATCATTGCTATGCTAGTTGCTTCGTTCTATCGCTTTGCCGCGCTACCTATCTCTTGCTTTTCAAGCCTCTCGAATTGCCATGAAACCACCTCTAACCTTTGTCACCCTTACTAGCAAACCATTGTTTGGCTATGTTACCGCTTTTACTCAGCCCCTCTAATAGCGTTGCTAGTTGCAGGTGAAGATGAAGATTGCTCCTTGTTGGATTATGTTTATGTTGGGATATGAAAATATCTCTTATACTTATTAATGCATCTATATATTTGGTAAAGGGTGGAAGGCTCGGCCTTATGCCTGGTGTTTTGTTCCACTCTTGCCGCCCTAGTTTCCGTCATACCGGTGTTATGTTCCCGGATTTTGCGTTCCTTATGCGGTTGGGTGATTTATGGGACCCCCTTGACAGTTCCCTTTGAATAAAACTCCTCCAGTAAGGCCCAACCTTGGTTTTACCATTTGCCTCACCACCACCTATACCTTTCCCTTGGGTCGGCCAACCCGAGGGTCATCTTTATTTTAGCCCCCCCGGGCTAGTGCTTCTCTAAGTGCTGGTCTGAACCGGGCAAACTACGGGGCCACCTCGGGGCAACTCGAGGGTTGGTTTTACTCATAGGCTGACCTATCCGATGTTGCCCTGAGAACGAGATATGTGCAGCTCCTATCGGGATTGTCGGTGCATCGGGCGGCTTTGCTGGTCTTGTTTTACAATTGTCGAAATGCCTTGTAGACCGGGATTCCGAGACTGATCGGGACTTCCTGGGAGAAGGAATATCCTTCGTTGACCATGAGAGCTTATAATGGCCTAAGTTGGGACACCCCTGCAGGGTATAAACTTTCGAGAGCCGTGCCCGCCATTATGTGGCAGATGGGAATTTGTTAATGTCCGGTTGTAGATAACTTGACACCAGATCCGAATTAAAATGCATCAACAGTGTGTGTAGCCGTGATGGTCTCTTTTCGGCGGAGTCCGGGAAGTGAACACGGTCTTTGGGTTATGTTTGATGTAAGTAGGAGTTCAGGATCACCTCTTGATCATTGCTAGCTTCACGACCGTTCCGTTTTCTCTCTTCTCGCTCTTATTTGCGTATGTTAGCCACCATATATGCTTAGTCGCTGCTGCAACCTCACCACTTTACCCCTTCCTTACCCATTAAGCTTTGCTAGTCTTGATACACATGGTAATGGGATTGCTGAGTCCTCGTGGCTCACAGATTACTACAACAACAGTTATAGGTACAGGTTATGCGATGATCATGACGCGAGAGCGATGTTTGCTTGTTTCGGAGTTCTTCTTCTGATTCTTCTTCGATGAGGGGATAGGTTCCATGTCGGCAACCTGGGCTAGCAGGGTGGATGTCGTTTGAGTTCCTGTTTGTGTTTCGTTCGTAGTCGGATGGTGCTCTTATGTAAGATGATGTTGTATTCGCGTGGCATTGTATGCCTTATGTATGTATCCCTATCTATTATGTAATGTTGATGTAATGATATCCACCTTACAAAAGCGTCTTCAAGATGTGCATCTATCCTTGGTGGGACCTTCGAGTTCCTTTAGGATAGGGTCGCATCTTGGGCGTGACAAGTTGGTATCAGGGCCTCGACCGACCCTAGGAGCCCCCCTTGATTGATCGTGTAGTTTGGCCGTTGTTGAGTCTAGAAGGAAACCATTTTCAAAGTCTAGTTATATCGGAGAGTAGGAGTTCTTTTTACTCCTCAGCCCCTTTGTCGCTCTGGTGAGGAATCTTGACGTAGGTGTTTTGAATTACTTCTCTTCCCCTTCAAATTTTTCTTTAGGATCACGCAGCTGGTTTTCCGGTCGTTGGTTCTCAGCTCTTTTCATCCGGTGCATTTTCTCGTCAAGTCGATTCGACCTCCTTGTTTTCGCAAGTTCAATCCTCAGTTGTTTTCTTTTCCCACCCGTCCACCCCTTTTTCATATCGGAGCCGGAGTCTGAAATCGAGTATCCATCATATTCGTGCGAAGTCTTTGCTTTCTTTCCTCATTGATTTCAACAGGTGTTTTCTCTTCAAGATATTCGTCGGTTTCCCCTTCCAAGTTGCCTTTGTTTTTCCCGCCCTCCCACCCTTTTTCTTCCTGGAGTCTGACTCTCTCTCGACCATCAATTTCATTCGTGCGGAGCCTCTTCAGTCTTCCCTCAATTGATTCAATCGGTGAATTCTCGTCTCGTTCGTCATTCTTCATCTTTTTTTTCCGGCGCACTCGATTCAAGTTTTTCGGGTTGATCACATTCTTTTCCTTGGATTAAATGTTTTTCCCCTTGCTCGTTCACCTCTCGCCAGTTTATCTTTTCGGAGTGCTCAAGACATCTCAGGAGATTCGTCTGTGTTCCAATTAATTCGAGGTTGTCACCTCATTCAAATATTTCAATTGTTCCGGTGCATCATCTATCTCTTTAACATCCTTTTCCAACAGTGTTTTCCTTTTTAGTGGGCCCTAACCCACAGGTCTTTTCCCAGGATCTTACCCGACTCTTCTAATTCCCCCGGAGTTATTCTCAAATTCTTTTCAAGTGTGACGTAAGAATGAATTTCATCAGTCACATGCCTTCTCCAAGATCGCTTTCAAATCATTTTCATTATTGGCTCAACCTCTTCGATTTTCATTCTCCCGGAGTATCTCAACAATTTTACTGGTTGTTCCTCATCGTCATTCTCAACATTTGAAGATCGAAGAAGATTTCTCTTAAATCTTGTCCGTTCCCCCAGAGATTTGCGGTGCTAGCTCGATGTTATCCTATCAAATTGTTTCAAGTCATGCAAATTCTTTTCATCCATCCGGAGCATTTCAGGAGTTGCTTTCTCTCTCGATCATCCGGAGGCCATCTTTTTGGAAGATTTCTTCGTTCTAAGTTTTCAGATTCGTTCTCCAATTATTCTATATCTGTGCCCTTTCGTTTGTCTCAATATTCTTCCGGTACTTCGTTCAAGTATTCTTCAATCAGTTCGCGATCTCTTCGTTCTCTTGTCTCTTAATTCCCTCAAGTATCTTTTTGCTTTTGTAATTATTCCCAGTGAGTCCATTCCCTTTTGCCATTCAATTTTGAATTCTTCCGGTGGCTCGTTGAAGAGTTCTTTTCTGGTGTTATCATATCAATTCATTCATTCTTTCCAATCCTACCGGTGGTTCATGAAGACTTTCTCAACTTTGTGCTATACCCCCCTTAATCCTTTTCAAGAAGAATAAGTAATATGCAAAATCCATTGTGTCATCAATTTAATTTGATGAAGGATAAGCATACAATAAATCTTATTCTTATTTCCTCAAAGAGTTTAATCCTTTTCTTCAGAGTTTTTTCTTGATGAATAAATTCTAGTTCCAAGTGTTTTCATTTTTTTTCTTTTCTTTTCCGGAGTTCAAATTTCCTCGGCCATTTCATCGGAACCTCCATCTAAGACACCGCAAGCTTTAGTATTATCCTTTCATCCTTCATTCTATTTCATCATCCTTTTGTCACCAGAGTTCTTCATGGTGGTTCTTCATGATTTAATTCATTCTTCAAGAATTCATCAAGAGTTTGTTGGAGGAATTCAAGTATCTTTCTTCTCGCATCTCGAAGTGTAATTAATTCTCCATATTCTTTTGAAGTGGAGTTTTGCATTTCTTCATTCTTCTCAGGTATCCAATCATTTCCGTTTGTGGCCGGTTATCACCTTATGATCTTGAGATGTTACCTATAAGACCACAACAAGCTTATTCTTTTCGTTGTTGATTTTCTCAACAACTCCGTTTAAACCTTCCTTCTAAAGATGCTTTCTATTTCATTCGTGGCACAAGTTGTCATTTTATTCTCAGTTCTTTTCATTCAACTTTTTCAATTCTTTCCGGAGGTTTTGTGTCATGTCTTCATCAAGTATCATTCCATCCTCTCAAGCTTGTGTTCTATTCCTCCATGTTTCAGCTGGAGTGTTGCCTAAATCCTTTCAATCTTATTCATTTCTTATCTTGTTCTAACCGGAGTGGTTTCAGAGTCTATCTGATCCCGTGAGTTTTCGATTCTCGTCATTCTCGTCGTTCCTCTCTTCTTCTCGAGTGATCTCGATTCCTTGCTTCTTCTCTTGAGTTCTTGTTTCACCTCATCTCTTTTCTCTTCCGTCTCGGTCCGAAGGTCTCGGGACGAGATCTCTTGTTAGTAGAGGTAGTTGTAACGCCCCGGATTAGATGCGCCAGGTGTCTGTCAGTTATTCGTCGTCATTGCCATGTCTTTTGCTTGTGTGTTGCATTTTATCATGTCATCATGTGCATCTCATTTCGCATACGTGTTCGCCTCATGCATCCGAGCTTTTTCCCCATTGTCCGTTTTGCAATCCGGCACTCCTATGTCCTCCGGCGTCCCCCTGTTGTCTCTTGTTGTGAGCGGGTGTTAAACATTATAGGAATGGACCGTGATTTGCCAAGCAGCCTTGGTACACCACCAGTACACCGCCTGTCAAGTTTCATGCCATTTGGAGTCCATTTGATACACCAATAGTTAATCGGGGAACCGTAAAGCCCTCTCTTGTGTGCACCCAACAACCCTCCAAAGTGGCCCAATAGCCCATCCAACCCCCTCCATGCTCTCGGTCATTTGATCACGATCGTGTGGGCGAAAACCGCTCCTCATTTGGACACTCCTAGCTCCCAGGATCTATAAATAGGTGTCTTCCCGCGAATTTTCGCAGTCCAAACCCTAATTCTCCTCCCTCACCGCGCCGGACACGTCCGCCCGGCGCCAGACACGTCCGCCGCCGCGCCCTCGCCCAAACACGACGTGCCACATCG
>NC_041387.1:84208841-84259358 GCF_002162155.2 Triticum dicoccoides | reverse complement strand
CTCGCCGTCTTCACCGACGCCTGGTCCTCCTCCGGCCGGATCCGGGACGGCGCTGCCCCGAACCACTGACCCCAACTCCGGCCGCCATCTTCCTCAGCTCCAGCCGCCGTTCCCCGCAATTCCGGGAGATCTCCGGCGAGGTTCGAGAAGATGGATGAGATCCACCCATCCCTCGAACCAAACGGCGCCCCCGATCCCGGATCTCCTCGCCCCGGAACGCCTCCGTCCATTTTTCCCGAGGTGAGAAAACTGCCAACTGCCTGATTCCCAAAATTCTGGTGCTACCTTTGACCAGCTGTAACTTCATGCTTGCTGCTCCGATTTGCATGAGTAATATATCAAAATGTTCGTTGTGAGATGCTCTATGTTTCATTCCAGTGTTCCATGTTTGTTTGGGTCCATCTTGATGCCGAAATCATCATTGCAAGAGAGCTATATGATGTTAACCTGGTGAAACTGTTATAACTTGTTTTTCATTGCATTTTGTGTGTGCATCCTATGAGCTAGATGTCTACATGAGTTTTGAGCTATATCATGTCATCTTTACAGTGGTGCAATCCATTTATTCTTGTGAGCCTTTTAGTGAGTGCATAGAGCTCGTGAAGTAGGGTAGTTGCTGTTACTGTTTTTCTAGACTGTTTCTGCTATATGATGATTCTATGTAAACCTGCTGCTACAAGTCATTCTATGCATAATCTGGAGATGTTCACTAAGGATGTTTTTTTACACATGTCATGCTCTAGCCATCCATTGCCTTGGTTGCATTTATAGCCTTCTGTAGCTTCTTGTAATCTTGCTCTAGAATTGCTAAACAATGTTGCTGCCAGCCTGTTAACATTAAGTTCAATGTTGCCATGATTGTTGTTAGTGATCCAAGCATGCTATGAACTTTCTCTTGCCATTCTTAGCTTCATAAACATCTATTATTACTTTTTGTTACCTTGTCATGTCATATATTTCTCTGTGGTGAGTGGTACAAGCTCACCAAGATGCCTACTTATCGTTGTTCCTGCCATGTATGAATCTGTCATATCATTTGCCATGTTTGGATGGATCCTACCATATTTTCTCTTGATCTTTGGAATTAGTTCAGTAAGGGTGTTTTGTTCTATGTCTTTAGTACTAGCATGCCATGCCTTTGTTTTCCATGTTAAGTTCATGTAGCATGTTGTTTGATAGCTCTAAACATTGCAACCTGATGTTATTTCTGCTAAGTCTGAAACTATTATTATTTGCAATCTTGCCATGTCCTTTTGAGCATGTTATATTGTTTTCTGGAGATAGCTTAGTGTTCATGTTTTGTCATGCTTTACCTGTAATTCATTCATATGCCTTTTGTTCTTATGTTGAGGTGCTGTAGCATAATGTTTTGACGCTTTCTAGATGCCTTGTTGCTGTTTTGGACAGCTTGTATAGAGTATGTGTTGAACCCTTGCTCCGTTTTGAGTGTGCTCTATATGAAACTTGCTTGATTTTGCATGTAGTTTCATATTATCATGTTGCATCCTTGTTTCGAGGTGTTTGCTTGATGTTTGTATGCATTTTGCATCAATGCCATGTTTGACTTGTTTTGCTCATATCTTCTAGGCCGTAGCTCCGAATTAAACGAACTTTATATGTAACTTGACTAGAATTTCGTGTAGATCCTCTTGGTGCTCTTTAACTTGCTGATTAATAACTTCAAATTAATGTTTGTTCAGATCTGTACCAACTTTGGAACTTGCATAAGAGGACTTACCGGAATTGTTTTATGTTGTTTCCGGCCTCATTTAAACTTGCCTTGATGTGTTGTTCTTGTTTGCATCATCTCTTGCCATGGGTGGCCTCATCTAGGTTTTTCATGCATCATGCTTGGTTGTGCATCATGTGTTGTCTATTTGTGGTGTGTTTACCATGTTGTGTGCTTCTTCTCGGTAGTTCCTGTTTTGTTGCGATCGTGAGGATTCGTTCCTCTATGCTTGGTTCGGCTTCATCCGTTCGTCTTCTTCATGGACTTGTTCTTCTTCCTTGCGGGATTTCAAGCAAGATGACCGTCACCTTGGATCTCATTACTATCATTGCTATGCTAGTTGCTTCGTTCTATCACTTTGCCGTGCTACCTATCTCTTGCTTTTCAAGCCTCCCAAATTGCCATGAAACCACCTCTAACCTTTGTCACCCTTACTAGCAAACCATTGTTTGGCTATGTTACCGCTTTTGCTTAGCCCCTCTAATAGCGTTGCTAGTTGCAGGTGAAGATGAAGATTGCTCCTTGTTGGATTATGTTTATGTTGGGATATGACAATATCTCTTATACTTATTAATGCATCTATATATTTGGTAAAGGGTGGAAGGCTCGGCCTTATGCCTGGTGTTTTGTTCCACTCTTGCCGCCCTAGTTTCCTTCATACCGGTGTTATGTTCCCGGATTTTGCGTTCCTTACGCGGTTGGGTGATTTATGGGACCCGCTTGACAGTTCCCTTTGAATAAAACTCCTCCAGCAAGGCCCAACCTTGGTTTTACCATTTGCCTCACCACCACCTATACCTTTCCCTTGGGTCGGCCAACCCGAGGGTCATCTTTATTTTAGCCCCCCCGGGCCAGTGCTTCTCTAAGTGCTGGTCCGAACCAGGCAAACTACGGGGCCACCTCGGGGCAACTCGAGGGTTGGTTTTACTCGTAGGCTGACCTATCCGGTGTTGCCCTGAGAACGAGATATGTGCAGCTCCTATAGGGATTGTCGGTGCATCGGGCGGCTTTGCTGGTCTTGTTTTACCATTGTTGAAATGTCTTGTAAACCGGGATTCCGAGACTGATCGGGTCTTCCTGGGAGAAGGAATATCCTTCGTTGACCGTGAGAGCTTATAATGGGCTAAGTTGGGACACCCCTGCAGGGTATAAACTTTCGAGAGCCGTGCCCGCGGTTATGTGGCAGATGGGAATTTGTTAATGTCCGGTTGTAGATAACGACACCAGATCCGAATTAAAATGCATCAACCGTGTGTGTAGCCGTGATGGTCTCTTTTCAGCGGAGTCCGGGAAGTGAACAATGTCTTTGGGTTATGTTTGACGTAAGTAGGAGTTCAGGATCACCTCTTGATCATTTCTAGCTTCACGACCATTCCGTTTGCTCTCTTCTCGCTCTTATTTGCATATGTTAGCCACCATATATGCTTAGTCGCTGCTGCAACCTCACCACCTTACCCCTTCCGTACCCATTAAGCTTTGCTAGTCTTGATACCCATGGTAATGGGATTGCTGAGTCCTTGTGGCTCACAGATTACTACAACAACAGTTGCAGGTACAGGTTATGCGATGATCATGACGCGAGAGTGATGTTTGCTTGTTTTGGAGTTCTTCTTCTGCTTCTTCTTCGATCAGGGGATAGGTTCCTGGTCGGCAGCCTGGGCTAGCAGGGTGGCTGTTGTTTGAGTTCATGTTTGTGTTTTATCCGTTGTCGGATGGTGCTCTTATGTAAGATGATGTTGTATTCGTGTGGCATTGTATGCCTTATGTATGTAACCCTATCTATTATGTAATGTTGATGTGATGATATCCACCTTGGAAAAGCGTCTTCAAGATGCGCTTCTATCTTGGTGGGACCTTCGAGTTCCTTTAGGATAGGTCGCATCTTGGGCGTGACAGTGGGCCAGAAGAAACCCTACCGGAAAACCTTGCCGGCAAGGGCCCTCGACCCTATGTGGGAGCCACATATGCATCCATGTATCTCTGCCAACAGCTTTAGTCCTTCCTCCCGGGAGATGCACATCAATTTCACCCCATTCGGCTTCTTCTGTACATCACATTATCAATGAACTGGTACAGAGCAGACCGGCGGGCTACTCTTTCTGCTTCTTCCTGCTCCTCGGGAAGCTCTCCTTTTTGATGGAATCGAACAGTGTGTTGTGCCCATGCCGGAGACTGTGGCTCGATGGCAAGGACCAAAGGCATCTCTTCTGGCAGGGGGGCAGCCGCCTCCATGGACCTGACCTGAGGTCCTGCCGGAGTTGGTTGCCCTGCGGCAGGATCGGCATCCATGGCAACATCTCCGCCGGCGGCTCCGGGGAGCTCGGTGGGGAAGTACTTGCCGAGGCCTAGCTTCCTCCGTTTGTTCTGCCCAGTCGATGGCTGAACCGATGGCTGGCTTACCTGAAGCACAAAAGTACCTGGTTCCACAGGTAGCCTGAGGGCGGCGCGCTTCGATAGGTAGTTAGCAATGTCGTTCTCCACTCGAGGGACGTGCTCTGCTTGTATACCGTCAAAGCGCTCCCCCAGTTTCCTCACTTCATCCACGTAGGCTTCCATCAAAGGGCTTTGATAATCTTTGTTAACCTGCTTGACGACGAGTTGCGAGTCGCCCCTAAAGATGAGCTTTTTGACTCCGAGGTCCGCCGCGATCCTGAGACCGGCGAGCAAACCCTCATATTCAGCGGTGTTGTTGGTTGACATCTCCCGGGGAAAGTGCATTTGGATGACGTACTTGAGGTGCTCCCCGGTGGGTGCGACAAGCAGCACACCAGCACCGGCGCCTTGCAGCGAGAAAGCCCCATCAAAGTACATGATCCAGTCGCCACTTGCTTCCTTGCCGGGGAGAGTGGTCTCTTGTACCTCTTTGTCGGGTGTCGAGGTCCATTCTGCAACAAACTCCGCCAAGACTCTGCTCTGAATCGTCGAGGTGCTTTCGAACTTCAAGCTGAAACTCGACAGCTCTACGGCCCATTCCACGATCCTTCCTGTAGCATCTGGGTTATGTAGTATCCGTTGCAATGGAAGGTGGGTAACCACGGTGATCTCGTGCGCCTGGAAGTAGTGGTGCAACTTCCTCGAGGCCATAAGGAGGCCGAGAGCAACTTTTGTACACCTGAATACCTCGACCTAGCCCCCTATAAGAGGGAGCTGACGAAATAAACTGGGTGCTGCACCATCTTCTCTCTTTGCATCACTTCACCTTGCCATGCGAGTCTTGTCGCACTGGCGTCAGGCTTGCCGGGATCGGGCCCTACCGGGGACTCAGTCTTGCCGGGACCGAGCCCTGCCGGGGAGGGTTCCGACCCGCCAGCCGTTGACTCTGCCGCCGCTGCCGTCTTCCCGTCAACCTCTCTCTGTGCCACCAATGCAGCGCTAACCACTTGAGTTGTTGCCGCTAAGTATAGTAGCAACGGCTCTTGTGGTTTAGGCGCAACCAGCACCGGGGCAGAGGAAAGGTACTTCTTCAAATCTTGCAACGCCGCCTTGGCCTCCGGGGTCCACTCCACCGGGCCCGTCTTCTTTAGGATCTTGAAAAAGGGGAGGGCATGCTCTGCGGACTTGGAGATGAATCTGCTCATGGCGGCAACGCAGCCAGTGAGCCGATGCACGTCCTTGATCCGCTTGGGCGCCTCAATCTACTCGATAGCCTTAATCTTGTCCGGGTTTGCCTCAATCCCACGCTGCGACACAAAGAACCCGACAAGCTTGCCGGATGGGACACCGAAGACACACTTCTCAGGGTTCAATTTGAGGTTAATCTTGCGCAGGTTTCTAAAGGTCTCAACCAGGTCTTGTACGAGCGTTGCTTTGTCCTTGGTTTTGACCACTATGTCTTCCATATAAGCTTCCATATTTCTATGTAGCTGGGGTTCAAAACCAATCTGGACTGCTCTTGCAAACATTGAGCCAGCACTCTTCAACCCGAAAGGCATCCATAAAAAGCAGTACATACCACATGGGGTGATGAATGCTGTCTTTTCTTCGTCTTCTTTTGTCAAGAAGATCTGGTGGTATCCCGAGTAGGCTTCGAGGAATGATAACAGGTCACACCCTGCCGTGGAGTCAACAATCTGGTGTATGCGCGGTAACGGGAAGGGATCCTTTGGACAAGCTTTATTGATGTCTGTGTAACCAATACACAATCTCCACTTCTCGGATTGGCCAACCACGTCGGATGGAGCACTCCTCTTACCAAACCTGCCGCATCTAGCTTCCTAATTTCTTCGGTGATGAACTCTTGCCTCTCCAGAGCTTGCTTCCCGACCTTCTGCTTGACGGGCCGTGCATGAGGACAGACGGCAAGGTGGTGCTGAATCACTTTCCTGGGAACGCCGGGGATGTCGGAGGCTTGCCATGCAAACACATCGACATTCGCCCGCAAGAAAGTGACGAGCTCGCTTTCCTATTTGCTGTCGAGGGTGGAGCTTATGGTGAAAGCCCCACCCGTGTCGTCCTCCTTGATGGGCACCTTCTTGGTCTTTGGCGGTGCAGCTCTGGGCTTCTTGCTCCTGTCGGCGGAGCTCTCTGGCACGTCCTCGACGGCAGTGCAACACCCCGAAGAGGTGCGCTTGCCAGAGTGGGTGCGAATGGTCTCACCGATCTTCTTCCCTCCCGGGGCCCCGTCGGCAGGAGCAGGTGCCTTGGTGGCAGCTGCTGCAACTGCTTCCCGGTAGAGTTGGTCAGCGCAAATCAACACATCTTTCTTATCGGAGGGGATGGTGATGATGTTCATCGGCCCGGGCATCTTCAACATGTTGTAGGTGTAATGTGAAGCCGCCATGAACTTGGCTAGTGCCGGGCGGCCGAGGATCCCGTTGTAAGGCAAGGGGATCTCGGCTACATCGATAACAATCCTCTCCATCCTGTGATTCAGCTCGCCTCCGAAGGTCACAGGCAGCATGACCTTTCCCTTCGGCTGGCTCCTCTCCGGGTTAACCCCTTGGAATGTGCATGCTTCCTCGAGGTCTCCATCAAGGATCTGCAGCTTTTTGACCAGGGCAGTTGAGATCAAGTTCAGGCCGAACGCGCCATCGACCAACATCCTTGTCACCTTGAGGTTGCGGATCGTTGGGGAAACCAACAATGGCAAGCACCCGACCCCAGTTGTACGGTTAGGGTGGTCCTCGGTGTCGGTGTCAAAACCGACGGATGTTTGGTAGGGGGTCCCGATCTGTGCGTCTTAGGCTTATGGTAACAGGAAGCAAGAGACACAATGTTTACCTAGGTTCGGGCCCTCTCGATGGAGGTAAAACCCTATTTCCTGCTTGATTAATACTGAAGATATGAGTTGTACAAGAGTAGATCTACCACGAGATCATAGAGGCTAAACCCTAAGAGCTAGCCTATGATGGTATGATTGTAATTGTGATCGGCCTTCTAAGGACCATCCTCTCCGGTTTATATAGACACCGGAGAGGGCTAGGGTTTACATGGAGTCGGTTAAAAGGAAGGAAACATAATATCCGGATCGCCAAGCTTGTCTTCCACGCAAAGGAGAGTCCCATCCGTACATGGGCTGAAGTCTTGAGTCTTGTGTCTTCATGCTTCAATAGTCCAGACGATGTATATAGTCCGGCTGCCCGGATACCCCCTAATCCAGGACTCCCTCAGTAGCCCCTGAACCAGGCTTCAATGAGGATGAGTCCGGCGCGCAGTCTTGTATTCAGCATTGCAAGGCGGGTTCCTCCTTTCGAATACTCCAACATAATTATCGAACACGCAGACCGTGTCCGGAACTGCAAGATGATCTTCACACACCATTGTAGGGAACATAACATAAATCCGTTTTGCTAGCAATCTTTGTATGTCGTGCCCTTGCATCATGGCCTTGTCCAACACGAACCGGCGTTTCCCGCTCCACCTCGACTCGCGTTGCGAGGCGGTTTTATTGGCATGTCCTGCCAAAGCAGAGATCGTGTTCCTCTTATTACGGGATCTTTCATCAATATGGGTGAGGGAGTCCTGGACTTGGGGGTGTCCGGATAGCCGAACTATCACCGTCGGCCGGACTCCAAGACTATGAAGATACAAGATTGAAGACTTCGTCCCGTGTCCGGATGGGACTTTCCTTGGTGTGGAAGGCAAGCCTGGCAATACGGATATGTAGATCTCCTACCATTGTAACCGACTCTGTGTAACCCTAGCCCTCTCCGGTGTCTATATAAACCGGAGGATTTTTAGTCCGTAGGACGAACAACAATAATACCATAGGCTAACTTCTAGGGTTTAGCCTCCTTGATCTCGTGGTAGATCTACTCTTGTATTACCCATATCATCAATATTAATAAAGCAGGAGTAGGGTTTTACCTCCACCGAGAGGGCCCGAACCTGGGTAAAAACATCGTTTCCCTTGTCTCCTGTTACCATCCGCCTAGAAGCACAGTTCGGGACCCCCTACTCGAGATCCGCCGGTTTTGACACCGACATTGGTCCTTTCAGTGAGAGTTCCTCTATGTCGTCACCTATAGGCCCGATGGCTCCTTCGATCATCAACGAGGATGCGGTCCAGGGTGAGACTTTTCTCCCCGGACAGATCTTTGTATTCGGCGGCTTTGCACTGCGGGCCAATTCGCTTGGCCATCTGGAGTAGATCGAAAGCTACGCCCCTGGCCATTAGGCCAGATCTGGAAGTTTGAACTATACGGCTGACATCCGTGGATACTTGATCTTCGACGGATTCGAGACACAGCCGGGCGTGCCGCACTGTCACGATGGGCATGATTTAGCTCTGTTGTCGGACAGTTCCCCGGAGGCCACACAAGAATCCGCTCCGACCCTTAGCTCGGAACTGACTACGTCGATCGAGGATGGGTGGCTGGACACCGCCTCGGGGGCTGCTACCTCTACGGCGATAGAGCCAAATACCAACCTTGTCTCTTGCGAAGCTCGTGACTCCAGGGTGCCGGACTCCTCTCCGGACCCTGAACCTTCCGCGCCCCTACCAATCGAATCCGATTGGGCGCTGATCATGGAGTTCACCACCACAGACATCTTTCAGCACTCGCCTTTCGGTGATATCCTGAGTTCACTAAAGTGTCTCTCTTTATCAGGAGAGCCCTGGCCGGATTATGGTCAGGACAGATGGGATGCGGATGATGAAGAAATTCAAAGCCCACCCACCTCCCACTTCATAGCCACTGTCGACGACTTAAACGACATGCTAGACTTCGACTCCGAAGACATCGACGGTATGGACGACGATGCCGGAGACGACAAAGAACCAGCACCCACAGTGAACTGGAAGGCCACCTCAACTCATGATGTATATAAGGTCGATACTCCTAAGGGAAGAGATAACGAGGAACAACAGGACGCCGCGAAGGATAATTCCCCCGCAAAACAGTCAAAACGGCGACGTAAGCGCCACCCAAAGTCCCGCCTCAACAAGGACAACACCCATACAGACCCAGCTATAGAGCAGGGCGAACCGGCGGACGACGAACATTCCCTCGAGCAACCATCCGAACAAGATAAATTGGATAAACAATCCGTCCCCGGCGAAAATAATAGTTCGGACGATCTTACGCCGGACACATCATTGGAGCAGAAGAACCTCCACAAAAGGCTCGTCGCCACTGCACGAAGTCTGAAGAAGCAGAAGCGAAAGCTCAAAACAGCGGAAGACATACTCAGAATGAGATGCAGAAAGGTACTCAACACCGCAGACAAACAAGGCGATAGTCACCAAACAAAGAGCTACCCAAAGCGCAAACTACTGCCTAAATTTGACGAGGAGGCCGTAGAGCCCCCACGATCAAAGAACAAAGAGGCCGCCCAGTCAGATAGACGACCACACGACAAACAAAGAGCGGCAAGCGGCGCCGCACACAAGTCGATATGTGATCCGCATAAGGATCCGCACCAAAAGGATGACCCAGTGAGGTCTATCTATTGGCCAAGAAAGCAGGCTCTAGAAAGCAATACAACACAAGAATATTCAAACATCACGGCACACCCAAATACAGGGGCGCCGCACACCCCCTCTATTTCACCGACGAGGTGCTGGATCATGAATTTCCAGCGGGATTCAAGCCCGTAAACGTCGAGGCATACGACGGAACAACAGACCCCGGAGTCTGGATTGAGGATTACATCCTACACATACATATGGCTAGAGGAGATGACCTCCATGCAATAAAATACTTACCCCTCAAGCTCAAAGGGCCAGCCCGGCAATGGCTCAAAAGCCTCCCAGAAAATACCATCGGAAGTTGGGAAGAGCTCGAGGATGCGTTTCGGGAAAATTTTCAGGGGACTTATGTCCGCCCTCCGGATGCAGACGATTTAAGTCACATAACTCAACAACCCGGAGAGTCAGCCCGCAATTTCTGGAGCAGGTTCCTCACCAAAAAGAACCAAATAGTCGACTGTCTGGATGCTGAGGCCTTAGCAACATTCAAACATAACGTCCGAGACGAATGGCTCGCCAGACACCTCGGCCAAGAAAAGCCAAGAACAATGGCCGCACTAACAAGCCTCATGACCCGCTTTTGCGCGGGGGAGGATAGCTGGCTGGCAAGATGCAGCACCAGCAACACAAGCACATCCGAGGTCAGGGATGGAAATGGGAAACCACGACGCAGCAAGGACCAGCGCCGGACTAAGGGAAATGGTCCGAAGAGCACGGTAGTAAACGCCGGATTCAAAAGCTCCCGGCAGAACAACAAAAACCTGCCTCTCAAGGACAACAACGACGAGCTATCCAACCTAAAAAAATCTTGGACAAGATATGCCAAATCCACAGTACCTCTGGGAAGCCTGCAAACCATACCCACATAGATTGCTGGATCTTCAAACAATCCGGCCGACTTAACACCGGACACAAGGGGCTCGGCACACCAAGTGAGGACGATGACGAACCCCGCAAGCAGAGCAACGGGAAACAAAAGAATTTCCCACAAGAGGTCAAAACAGTAAACACACTTCAAGTGATGACAGGGAAAAATAGAGCGACGCCCACTAAAGTACACGCCGCATGGTCTACCCCAACGGAGTCCCAACACTGGTTGTCAAAACCAATCACCTTCAACCATCACGACTACTCCGGAAGTATCCGGAACGCAGGATGGACTGCTTTGATATTAGACCCTATAATCGACGGACTACAATTCACACAAGTCCTAATGGACGGCGGCAGTGATCTAAACTTGTTATATCAGGACACAATCCGCAGAATGGGGATAGACCCAATCCAAATTCGCCATAGCAACACTTCCTTTAAAGGAGTAATGCCAGGCCCATATGCCCATTGTACGGGCTCTCTACTACTAGAAGTTGTGTTCGGCCCATCCGACAACTTCCATCGCAAAAAGTTGGCCTTCCACATCGCCCCATTTAAAAGTAGCTATCAAGCACTATTGGGACGCGAAGCTTTCGCTCGCTTTAACGCAATACCGCACTATTAATCTCTTACACTTAAAATGCCTGGTCCACACGGCATCATCTCATGAAAAGCAAACTTCGAGTGTTGCTCGAATACGGGAGAACGTGAGACTGCCTTGGCAGCCAGACATTAATCCGGCCCTGCTGATCAGAGCACCTAAACAGGTCACTGAGACCTCGGACACGGCTAGGCGAGTCCGGCATAAATAAACAAGGGGCTTACTAGCCGCCACCCCCTTACAAGGGGCTGCACGCATATACAATAAAAAGCCAATAAAGCTCAATTTTATCTTTTCGAATCATACTCTGTTTATTTTAAAAATACATTTTTCGCACGATCTTTTTACAACTAAGTTCTTCTCTTTTACAGATGAACACCGTGCTACACCCGTCCAGGATATGGCACAATGGAGACACAGGCACAGACGTGCAGTAGGTACCCGTTGCAAGGATTCTTTTCAGATTAAGACCCTCCGTAAACCTTTCTTACTGTCTCTTGTTGATACACATCCCCCGGTTTCTTACTATAACCGAGGAGGAGGCTGGCGTTTTGGCATCGGCCGCGTCAGAAATTTTTGCGCATACGTGGACACTAGGGGCTTAGGGCATTGTTTTGCCTGTCTTCATAAAGACCAAATACCTTAGGGAGTGTTCGGCGTCTTGAGTTAGGCCTTATATGCATCAGCTCCGAATCATGTCTTTGGTCAAATGTTGGGTTTGCCTGGCTCCTGTGTTTTTCTGCCTTACGTTCCGCTCTATCGGCTAACCGGCACCAGGAGAAC
This sequence comes from Triticum dicoccoides, assembly GCF_002162155.2. NCBI lineage: Eukaryota > Viridiplantae > Streptophyta > Magnoliopsida > Poales > Poaceae > Triticum > Triticum dicoccoides. Next base: position 84,247,466 of record NC_041387.1, on the reverse strand, counting down.
TACTGCGATTGTGCCCTGGTTCGTCCAGGTGAGCACCTCAGTAGAGAAAGCCAAAAACTGACTGTCATGATATAGCGAGAGACTGGTCAACCACTCGATCTACAACCGGAATGTTTAGAATTCCTCTGCTTTGACGAAGGACCGTTTCCCAGTCGGGCACATACGCACCCCGAATTCAGAGAGCGCGGTGCCCCTAGGGGCTATATAGTAGCCCCACCATCAAACTCCTATGGCTAAGTGAAAGTGATAAAGCATTATAGTCTGGTTGCCTAGTTTGCTACGCTATCACGTCCTTCACAGGACCAAGACGTTGGATTAAGTGTGAAAATGCGCTTTTTGGCAAACACCCCCGCACTATGTGCGTGGGGGCTGAAGCCGAAGACTGCCATGTTTCAGGTTATATACACATATACATTAACGGCCGCACATGAGGTATTTCAATACTTGAACGCACAAGTATAAAAAGCCCTTATATTATATTTGATACATGGTTTCACAAATCATCCATGTCATTTGAACATAACATTTCTCGAGCACTGTGTCTCTATTAAACGAGCGCCCTGCAGGACTTCCTCAAAATAGTACTCGGCAGCTACTCGGCTTTTTTCCGAATCCTGGGATGCAACGTCAGTGGCCTTCATATCTGCCCAGTATGTTTTCAACGGGCAAGAGCCATCCGCGCATCCTCTATGCATGCCGACCATTTCATCGCATCGATATGCGGCACCGCATCAAGGAACTGCTGCACCAAGCCAAAATAACTCTTCGGCTCGGGCCCTTTCGGACACAAATGAGTTGCGACATCCTTCATGGCAAGTCCGGACAACCTATTCAGATCAGCCCATTCGGCTAACCGATCGGTTAATGGAAGTGGACGCTCTGGACTATGAAACTGCGACCAAAAAAGCTCCTCCATTCCGTGATCCTTTTGGCCTCGGAAGTGTGCGACCGCATCTGTGGCACTCGCCGCCAAATCCAGATAAGCATCCTCCGCACCCCACAGCTGGCCCAACTGAGCATACTTCGGATCCGTGAACTTCCTCCGCAGAAGAAAGGGCTTTCCATTCGCGATATCCCTGGCTTGATGTAGCTCCTCCTTTATAGCTCTCCTCGCGGAGCGGGCATCCTTGGCTTCGGCGGTGGCCTTCTTCAGGTCCTCTTGCTCCGCTCGGTGTTCTTTTTCAAGAAACTCGCAGCGGTCGGTAGCATGGTTCAGCTTCACGGCCATCTCGGCCATTTCCCCCCTGCTTGGGCAGTGAGCAGCCTGTTCGGCTTTTAGCTCTTCGGCCGCCTTCAAGGCAGCAACATTACTTTTTCTGTCTTGCTTCTTGGCTCGGGCGAGCTCAGCCCGAAGGTCCTCCATAGCAGCGGCGCCATCTGCATCAAGCATACATGTTGTATGGAACGAGCGTCAAGATCCCTTACCAGGTGTCTGCGGAGAAGCCACATACCTTGTGACTCATTAAATCGCTTATTGACCAGCGTGATGTCCGCATCCGCAACGTCAAGTTGCCGCTTCAGTTTGGCAAATCCATCAGTCCGACTGGCCACTGAACGCTCCGTCACCTATATAGGAAGGAGACATCTTACACCTGAGATTATGATCCTCGGCACGCCGTCACTTTTGACAACGTACCGAGTCTCAGGGGCTACTATCTACACAGGGCACATTTTATATGCAAAACTGTCAGAAGGTATATCATTTTCGCGTACCTCAAACCCCGTCAGTAAACTTCTGACGGCTTCATGCAATCCACTCTCAGCGGATGAAATCCTTTCAATCACCGTACCCATTAATGCACGGTGATCTTTTGAGATAGACGCTCGCTCGAGCAGATCCTTCAGCTCCGCCGACCGTACACCAGTTGGTGCCGGACCTTCCGGCCCCGCCGGACTCGGGGAAACCCTCCGCAACGACACCTCAGGGTCGTCCGCCCCGCCTGACGGTGCGGCAGATGGAGGCGTTTCGCTCTCCATCATCTCCGAACGAAGATCCCCCGAAGACGAGCTCTGCTGAGAAGGGCTGAGATCCAAACTACAAGGTAAAACTTCAGTTATCTTAAGAGAAAAAAACGGGGATGTCCCTTATTACAAAACTTCCCGTTCTACTTACGGCTCACTGGAGGGCTGATTCCCTTGGGGAAGTAGTGCGGCCGGGGCTTCTCCAGGCACAGGACCTTCTGGTGAGGATTTTCCCCCCGCTTTGAGGCCTTGGCCTCCGGATCTTCAGAAGCGGCCCTCTTCTCCCCCTGGAGGGAGGGATTCTCGATCCCCCCTTCCTTGAAAGCCTCCTTAGCGGAGGCAGTAGCTCCCTCGTTCCCCCCTTCGCCCTTTTCCAAAGGCGCAGCCTCCAGCATCTTGATTAACACGGGATCCGGCGTGATCTCAGGGAGGGGGGGCCGGACACCTTATTAGTTTTGCTTTTGCTATCCACTCATGTTCAAGTGGCAGCCTTTAATGGGCAAGTTTATGATAAACGTACGGATAGCGTGTCCGGGCACAGGACTACTTACTTGAGTATCCGAGCGATTGCAGCTCAGACCTGCGTCCTCGGTCAAGTCCGGATACATCTTTTCTGATCTGAAGAACAGTTTATACATCTCCACGGCGTCGAGCCCATGAAGTGTTGGAGGGCTCATGGTCCCTCCGGATTGAATTCCCACAGGCGGAGGGGGCGACGTTTGCGGGGCAGAAGGCGCCGAATCAGCATGACCTGCGCCACTACAACCAGATTGATCTCTCCCTCTTGGAGGTCTCGAATACGGCCCTACAATAGAGGTACGTCCTTGGACGGCCCCCAGTCAAGCCCTTTGTTGACCCATGACGCCAGTCGTTGTGGAGGACCGAAGCGAAAGGCAGGTGGCGCCACCCATCTGGTGCCCCTGGGGGGCGGTGATGTAGAACCACTCCTATTGCCACAAACCAAGCTCCTCATGAAAAGAGCCCTCGGGCCATGGAGCGTCAGCGCTCTTGCTTATAACCGCCCCTCCGCACTCTACTTGCTGCCCCTCGATCATCTTCGGCTCCACATTGAAGGTCTTGAGCCACAATCCGAAGTCAGGGGTAATGCGGAGGAAGGCTTCGCATACAACAATGAACGATGAGATGTGGAGGATGGACTCCGGATCCAAGTCGTGGAATTCCAGCCCATAATAAAACATGAGCCCCCTCACGAAGGGGTCCGTCGGGAAGCCTAAACCCCGAAGGAAGTGACACACGAACACCACGCTCTCACCAGGCTTGGGAGTAGGAATAACCTGCCCTTGGGAAGGCAGCCTATGCGAAATTTCGCTGGTTACATATCTGGCGTCTCTCAGCTTTAGCACGTCTTCTTCCGTGACGGAAGAAGGCAACCATCGGCCTCGCAGGTCGGAGCCGGACATCGTTGAAGGTCCGAAGCGCCTGGATCTAGAGCTTTGGGTGTTGGAACTCGAGGTGAGGGGCGGATTCGATTGAGATTGAAAGAAAGGAGTAGGCCTTGGTCTCATTATAAAGAGGTTGAATACCAAGAGCCCTCCCCGTGGCCGTTTAGGACCCACCCTCGATGGAGGGGGCATGCTGAGGGGCACGGTTGGGTTACCCATGCCCGTATTGATGAGAATCCCGGAATAAGGGGACACGATCTCTGCTTCGACAAGACGTGCCAAGGAAACCGCTTAGCTAAACACGCTGAGGTGGAACAGTAAAAACAATTCGAATAAAGGCTTGGCCGTGGTGTGACATCATGCCACGAAATACGTCAGCAGATTGAACTTGTGTAAATATTATTCTCTCTACGGCGGTATGCGGAATTTATTTTGAAGAGCCGGACACTATCCTGGTGTTTGAAATCTTCTATGAATTATTCGGAGGAGGAACCCGCCTTGCAATGCCGAAGACAATATGCGCGCCGGACTCATCGTCATTGAAGCCCGGTTCAGGGGCTACTGAGGGAGTCCTGGACTAGGGGGTGTCCGGATAGCCGAACTATCACCATCGGCCGGACTCCAAGACTATGAAGATACAAGATTGAAGACTTCGTCCCGTGTCCGGATGGGACTTTGCTTGGCGTGGAAGGCAAGCTTGGCGATACGGATATGTAGATCTCCTACCATTGTAACCGACTCTCTATAACCCTAGCCCTCTTCGGTGTTTATATAAACCGGAGGATTTTTAGTCCGTTGGACGAATAACAATCATACCATAGGCTAGATTCTAGGGTTTAGCCTCCTTGATCGCGTGGTAGATCTACTCTTGTATTACCCATATCATCAATATTAATATCAAGCAGGAGTAGGGTTTTACCTCCACCGAGACGGCCCGAACCTGGGTAAAAACATCGTGTCCCTTGTCTCCTGTTACCATCCGCCTATACGCACAGTTCGGGACCCCTACCCGAGATCCGCCGGTTTTGACACCGACAATGGGCGTGTGTGACCCCACGGCGACCGTTGGTATGACTCTGTGTAATTTAGATAAGTCCCAAGCGGTCATGCTGAGGACTCTTGATATTCATCCCTTTTATAAAGGGGTCAAGGCCAACACCTCTTTGCCACCTCTGTTGCTCCTTCTTGCACGTCGAGCTCCAGCACTCAAAACCTAAGCTCCAACACCCCAGATCCTCCAGTATGTCCGGATCCGATGCAAAAGGCCGGTGGGTGGCCTCCTCGATCCAAGAGGAGTATATTACTAAGCTTAGGGAGGTCGGATACCTGACCGCTGATATCCAGCACAGGCTTCCTACTCCAGGGAAAGTTATCCCCACGCCGGAGCCCAATGAGAGCGTCGTGTTTGTCCCTCACTTCCTCCGAGGCCTGGGCCTCACCCACGACCCCTTTGTGAGGGGGCTCGTGTTCTACTATGGCTTGGATTTTCATGATCTGGCTCCAGACGCCATCCTCCATATCTCGTCGTTCATTATCATGTGCGAGGCCTTTCTCCATGTCAACCCACACTTCGACTTATGGCTCAAGACCTTCAATGTGAAGCCGAAGATGATCGAAGGGAGACATGCGGAGTGCGGAGGTGCCATGATAAGTAGGAACGCTGATGCCCCATGGCCAAAGGGTTCTTTCCCGGAAGTATCCGATGTATGGCAACGGAGGTGGTTTTATGTTATAGCTCCCAGAGGCACGATGTGGGTAGCCGCCCCCGAGTTCCGCTCGGGCCATCCGTCGCAGTTAGCGTCTTGGACCGACATAGGACGGAATTGGGGGCCCACTGGTGATGTACCAGAACTGCAGAATCGCATCCGGGAATCTTTGAGAGGGATATAAATCATGTCAGCATAATGCAGGTGATGCTAATACGACGGTTGTTGCCGTGCAAACGTCGGCCTCTCCGGATGTGGGAGTTTAATCCGGAGGGTCCGTGGACTATTAAGCACTTCTTTGGCCTGAAGCTCGAAGGGATTGGTAAATTATTCTTCGGACCACAAGTAAAGTGTCCGGACACCACCGGGGATGCGGGCCTAAGCTGCAATCGCCTAGATGCCCAATAAGTAACCTTAAAGATGGACACTTCATTTACATTTGTCATGACCATTATTCTGAAAAACCCTCTGTGACCAGGAATGGCTCACCAAGGTGGAGAGAATCAGGTGTTTTGGCGCCACTTCCTGAAGGCTAGCCTGGCCCAACCGTGGCCAAGATGCTTGACCGGGTGCTCAGCAAAATCCCCTCAGGGAAAGGCAAAGGAAAGGGCAGTGAAGCCGAACTTCACACACAGCGCATCCAAACGGGGGGAATCGTTACCTCCCCTGGGGAGGATAGTCGGGAAGGGGAGGTTAATGTCTCCTCCCCGCGCGGGAGGAAGAGGGCCGCCTCCGAAGACTTGGAGGCGGAGATGCCCAAACCAGGGAAGAAGTCATCACCAGGGGTCTCTGCCACGACGGGCACCCTCACCGTGTCGTGCCCACCAATGGGCCAGCCCTCCACCGAGCTGTAAGTTAATCATTAATTCGAAGGTGTGGTGTTTCTCCGAGATCCATAACCGGGACTTCGTATTTTGAAGTCCGGTGAGTAGCTCCTCTAAACAGAGTTCATCTTCGGGGGATCTTCGTACGGAGATGATGGAGAGTGAGAGCCCACCCACCTCTCCGCCTCATGAAGCGAGCGACACTAAGGTGTCCTCACAGAGGAGTCCGGATCTGCCGAAGCCGGAAGCGAACACGCCAGTCCCCCAGAGCCCGGAGCATTCGGCTCCCACGGGGGGCGATGAGAAGGATCCGGCATAGTTCGATGTCCGGCCGAACGTACTGACAGGCCTTCTGGAGCGAGCCGCGCTCTCGGAGGAGCACTGCTCTTTAATGAGCACGGTGCTCACGAAGGTTTCATCCGCTACCAGCAGTTTGAATGAGGCATTTACAAGCCTGCTCAAAGGCTTTGAGGTATGTAGTGAAAACACACTATTGTTTGGTTGTGAAGCACGCGCTAGGTGTGCTCCCTATGGATAGTAGCCCCTGAGACTCTGGTTGCACACCATAGGCGGCAAACGGGGATCATATAGTAATGGCAGGTGTCTAAGGATCCGGCAGCCGACCAGTCTGTTGAAGTTGCCGAACTAAGGAGGCAGATCGGATCAATCGATGCCGATATCACGCTGGTGAACAAGAGGCTGGGTATGAGCTCTGCTTCCCTTATTATGTTGTATAGGAAAATGCAAGAGGGGTATAATATTAATGCAATGTGTTTGCATTGCAGATGGTGTTGCTGCCGTGGAGGCCCTGAGGGCGGAACTTGCTCAGGTCAAGGAACACGCTCGGGCTACCAATGCGGCTGCCCTAAAGTCGTCCGAAGATTTGAGAGCTGAATAGGCTGCTCATCGCCGAAGCGAGGAAAAGATAGCCGAAATGGCTGAGGAGTTGAAAAATGCCACCGACCGGTATGTACTCCTTGAAAAGGAGAATAAGGCTAGTTTGGCCGAGATGGACAAGGAACTTAATGCCGCCAAGGAGATGCGGACCGAGATCCGGGGTATGCGGGAGGAGCTCCAACAAGCCGATAAAATCATGGCTGGGGGCTCCTACTTACTGTGGACGAAGTTTTTGGATCCAAAGTATGCTCCCCTGGCTAGGCGCTGGAGTCCTGTGGACGCATATGTGGACTTGACGAATAGTATAGCTGACGCTGCCAAGTTCTTCAAGGATCAAGGTGATAAGGAAGTGGAGAAGCTTTTTTGGTCGCAATTCAATGCTCCCACTCGCTCGCTGTCGTTAAATGAGAAGGTGGCTGCTGTGGCGGAGCTTCATAGGTTGTCCGGGATTGCAATGCGGTCTGTAATAGACCATCTTTGGCTGAAGGGGCCTAAGCCGGACAGTTATTTTGGTTTAGTGCAATAATTCCTTGGGTCCGTGTCTCGGATTGACGCCCTGAGGAGGTCGGCGTGCATAGAGGGTGCGCGGATGGCTCTTGCCCGCTGTCGGAGTAATTGGCCACGGGTACCCCGAAGATGGCGAGACGATAATTCAAGACATCGGGGCTAGCAAAGCCCCTCAGTCCGGCTGCCCGTCCGCTCCTGCCGGCTCCCTGTCCGACTACTCTACCCGGCCGGCTGTCGGCTGCTGACTGCAACGACCAACCGGCTGCCGACTGCGACAACCAGCCGGTTGCCGACTACAGCCCGACCCGACACCGACAGGACACCGACGAGACAATCGTACCCGAGCACTATTCACGTGTCATCTCAGCCATCATGTATAGTGTCACTTGTCCCCTGGCACTATTTATGAAGTGACCCAGGGGACAAGGATGACGTGCACCATGCCTTACCCATGCCCACTACCTAGCTTACTCTCTAAGCTACCCTCTCATATATAAAGGGAAACACATCCATCCATCCAGGGGATGGACTCTCACGCACACACCCACAAGCATGCTAGCTAGCAAGAGAGCTAGCTAGCCATCCATCCATCCAGCCACACAACACACACACGTATGAGCACCCACTCATTCGGCCACTAGAGCATGCTTGCTCATCCCGGCCACAGATACAAACATGAGGCTAGTAGCATATAGCACTCATCTGGATACAGCTCTAGGAGCACTCTGTACTAGATATATCAGATACACTTAGACATGCAGCAGTAGGAGTATTATCTCTCCAGAGAGCTCCGAAGCTGGGTAAACCACCGCGTTCTACTCGCATACCCGCTCCCGGTACTATCAACAGCAGTCTTACCCTCACACTAAGCCCTTGTGGCATCTGTCGACTCGCAAGCCCCCCGTGAGAACACCACGACAATTGGCGCCCACCATGGGCGCCAAATGTCGGGTGGTAGGTGCGACATATGCCAATGGATGGCTTATCATTGTGGGAGCCAGTAAGACATCGCCGGTGCCTGGAAACGAGATAAGGCGAAGACATGCACGCCGGTGAATCTTACCCAGGTTGGGGGCTCTCCGTGGAGATAATACCCCTACTCCTGCTTTGCGGGGTCTCCGCATGATCACTAGATCGATAAGAAGCTACAAGAGGCTCCTTGAGCAGTTCGGTGGGAGGAGGAAGAAGGGCAAGGATAGCTCTCTTCTCTCCCTACGGTAGTGTCTAAAACTCTATCTGATCAACTCTTTGCATGGGCTGGGCGTGCGTCCAGGCCGTCAGCGTCTACGTCCGCCGGCTACTCCGCCGGCTACAGGGACCCGCCGACTGGTGGGTCCCGCCGGCTGTCGGCCCATTGGTCGACAGGCCGGTCCCACCGCTTGGGGGGTCTTGTCGTACTGTTGCCTCGCCTCTGATGATGAGGGCTTTGTCGAGGTAAGCATGGCTATAGTGTTGCCGCCTTCCGGGCTCTCACTGTAGCCTTACCTCGTCTTGTCTGCTTAATGGTGCGCGTGCCCCGAGGAGGGGAGCAAGCCGGCTATAGGAAGCCGGTCTGGCCTCAGGCCGGCTGGGGGAGGTCAGGCCGCCTTCGGATGTCTCTCTGACCGAAGGGGCCCGCCGCCTATGGGCCGTACCGGCGACCCGTCGTGGATGGCGTCATGATCTGCATGGCAATAGTGCCTCGCCAGAAAGGAGATGGCCGCCCCGTACGGCATACTGTAGCCATGCGTGTTACGGGATTCGGGGGTGGCAGGGTCCACTGTAGCCACGCCCTGTCCCGTCACCATTATGGGGGGTGGACTTAAGGGTGCGGCCCACGGCCGCCTGCCAGGGGGCGGCTTCTTGGAGTCGATCCTCTATGACCGGCTTCTTGGAGTCGGTCCTTCAGGGGCCGGCTTCTTGGAGTCGGCCCTATCGCGGCGTCCTCCAAGGGTTTTTTATGGTCGGGCCGCCTTCCGCCAGCCGGCCTATGTGATAGCCGGCCGGAAGAAGGCGGCCCTGTGTCTTGGGTGCTTCAAGGCTCGGTCGGCCCATTGTTTTTTCTGAGGTCCAAAGGGAGCCGGCTAGGCTACCCGTGGTCATTTACTCCGAAAGTGGTGTTCTCACGGGGGGCTTGCGAGTCGGCAGATGCCACAAGGGCTTAGTGTGAGGGTAAGACTGCTGCTGATAGGACCGGCAGCGGGTATGCGAGTAGCACACGGTGGTTTACCCAGCTTCGGAGCTCTCCGGAGAGATAATACTCCTACTGCTGCATGTCTGAGTGTATCTATATGGAGTGTATATCAGGCAGTACAAAGTCGAACCCGGCCCGGGGACTGCAGCAGCACAGCAGGCGTCGCCCTCCAACCCCTCCTCAAGCCGACAAGCTATACCAACCGGCGCCAGGTGCCAACGCCTCCTCAAGCCATTTGTCAAGCCGTCTCCGGAATCCAGTTCCATCTTCGTGCCGCCTGACCCCGACGTAGTCGGATCCAACTTCGGGGACCATGCAGGTGGCTCGGGGACTTTGGCAGCCGGCACGGGGTTTGCCATAGTCGAACCCGGCCCGGGGACTACAGCAGCACAGCAGGAGGAGGCCGACTCCAACTCCTCACAACCCAGCCCACCCACCCTGGTTGCAGTAGCCGTTTTGGTAATCGAAGAAGTCACAGCTCCATCATGGGCTCAGCCCATCCTCCGTTTTTGATAAACAGAGAGCTACCGACTGACGACATCTCGGCAAGACAAGTCCAACGCCGAGTGGGAGCTTACACAATAATGAACCAAGAGCTAGTTAGGCGCAGTGCTACCGGAGTCTTCCAGCGCTGCGTCGACACTACAGGAAATATGTCAACTTGTGACCTTGACTATTGGTCACTGAAAGGTCATTGTTCTTCATTTGTGACCTTTTTGTGACCAAAAACAGAAGGTCAAAAGCTGAGGGTCGTTAACTGACTATAGCGACCTTCTTCGTGAGAATGTCGTGGATGTTTACGACCAAAATATTCCTACTGTGGCATTTTGGTCACTAGCAACCTCCCCAGGCCACATAGGCATCCAGCGTGGCAAGCTGATGTGGCACAAGATTCATCCCGGTCCGATTCAGCGTTTTACATGGGCCGAGCCCATTAATTCAGCCTTTTTAATATTTATTTTTCCTATTAATTTTTGCTAGCTACATGGGCTGGCCCAGCAATTCGGCCCTTTTATTTCTAGATGCGGCCTTTTACAGCGTATGATCTTTTATTTTTTGCTATTTTATTCCACCATTTTACATTTGTCCCAAGAGTTTCAGTTTTTCTTTTTCTTAGAAGATTGGTCCCAATTGTCAGTTTCTTGTAATACGACCCGGTTGTCAGGGTCAAGTTCTTTAGATTTCATTTCATAGTAAATAAGTAATAAATATCTAAATCAGCACTGGCAAAATACACTGCTTGAAATAGTAGCTAGAATGGCAATCACAGTATTACAACGTGAATACATTTTTTGTGGGTAAACGCGGACAAATACAATGGCAATGACAGTATTACAAGCTCTACTGCTTCTGTCGACCTTCTTCAACATGGACCTCCTTCAGTCCTTCTCCTTCTCCTTTCAACCTTCTTTTGCATGGAGCTACTGTGAGAGGATATCTACAGTTAAGAACAAAATACGTATATAAGAAGTTGGGTACATATCACTTTGGAAAGCACAAGATATCATTTGGCTGGACATGAATATCACTTGTGCATGGGACAGTAAAAGGAATTACAACTAAACAACAATTCAGCATGAATTGGTAAAATGAACTGGCAAAGATATGAGATGGGTGCAACGTAATCTCCCTTACTGAATTATGCATTTGGCTGACATGTTATGACAGGCTTCATGGTCAGGCTTTTAAGTTTTAACACAGGCCATAACTAACTGTTCCACCATAAGTACAGGAAGTCTAATCACTAGACGCTAAACATATAACTAAGACTGTCCTTCATAAGGAACTACATGAAAAGATATAGTTATGCGATACTGGAATGTGGTGAGAATTGCTAAGAACTCTACTTGTCTATGAGACTTCTTCCCACCCTCTTCTAAATACACCATCTGACAGGAGACATTACTCAAAAATTATTTTGTTCCTTTTCCACACTCTACACCCAAACAAAGAGCAAAACAATGCAAACCTTTACGAATGCTATGTAGATAGTACAATTCAGTGTAAATCCAGAAACACCGAGGCAAACCGTAGCAGGTAGTCCACCAGAACCTTCTTCCTCTTTGGTTGCACCAGCAGCGTCTGCAGATCCGCCATGGACGGAGGCTGACTTCTGAAATGAAAAAGAGCACAATGAGATGTTAGCTTTGCCATGATGATATAGTAGTAACAGGGAAGCATACCAGGGATAAACTGTACACAGGGAAGGCGATAAATAACAAAAGCAGCAGTAACATATTCTCATGACAACCAGGACATAACCATCCCAATTCCATTTTACCATGTACTGTATAGTTTAAAACTGAAGCATATCAAGAAGAATTTGTACACAGGCAAGGCTGAAAAGAAGAACAGAATGTTGTATCTTGCGGGCATGCAACAAGCTGTGCGGGCATATATATAAATCAACATCGTATCTTGCAAGTCAACAGTTATCACAGAGAACAAGATACCATAAGATGAATGATGGCACTCAAATTCTAATCTCACATAAATAAAATTCACTGCCATAGTAACAGTACATCTTCACTTGGATATATTTGAAGTCCAGTTGGATCTCATAAGCAAGTGTTCTCAGGTTTGCCTTAACATGATAGGTTAACTTATACTTAACTGTGAGCAAACAGTACATAACAAAATCATGGATTTGACTTCAAATAACCAAGAGACTAATTAATGTGTTACTGCCTGATACTGTCGACCAGAAAAGCAAAAGCAACAAACAATATCCTGCATATCAGTGGATTCACTCAGTGGAAACAAGGTGACAAACTAGGCACCTGCAAGGAAGAGGAGCAGAGCAGGTCCTTGATGGCCAACTAGATGCGTCCCTCCTTCTGCCCCTCGAGGATGGGTGACCTGCAGTAACAAATATGTTATACAACCCAGGATCGAATGTAGCACATACTATCGTTTCTGAACTTAATCATGGCAGTCTTTTATCATTACCCAGTCTCCGACAACAAATAAGCTCACTAAAACATCATTGTTGAGATCTCTTTTGACTTTAAGGACGTATCCATCAAGACATGCAAGTCCCAAGCTCCACAGCGCTTGCAATCCCATCGACGCAATCAGATAGCTGAAACTCGAAAGAGACAAAGAGCTCATTACAAAACTGAAATGCCATTAGCAGTACAAATTTTAAAAGGGGAATGCTGTCTTAATACAAGTCTGGAAACAAGCCACGATTGCACTAAATTTGTAGCTGAATCTAGGAATTACCACCACCATGCACTCACACCACATGGCCTAGAGAAGGCCCAATTTGGCCTTGAGAGGCTCTCAACCATTAGTTTTGGACAGTACTCACCCGTGCAAGAGCACGCTTGTACTAAAATCACCACTTATTACAAGTCCAAACCTACATATTTCCTCAAGCACATGTCTCACAGGACAGTGATGGTTAACTTAGATTCTCTAACCAAATATCTCAGTAATCTGGTTGACTACTCACTGATTAACAAAGCCCCTCGTGATTAAACTATCCATCGCTCACAGATTAACGGACTAGTAGATGGTACTCCGCCCAGGAAAAAACCTCTCAAACAAGATAGGCAGGTTATCATGACGGCGATGGAGGCGGCGGCGAGCGCGGCCTGGCCGAGCCGCAGCCAGAGCCCGCCCCACGTCCCGGGCCTCCCCGCCAGCTCCCTTCTCTTGAGGCCAACACCGCCGCTGCCGATGCGCATGCTCTGCTCCAGGTACGTAGGCACGAAGGGAAGCCCCAGCTTCTCCGCTGTGGTACAACAACAAAAGGGATCAGAAATCAAGAGAAGGGAAACTAGGAACATCACATGGGGCTGCCATATTCCTGCGGATTCAGACCACAGCAGCGACAGAAGATTACACGGGGCAGAGACGAGGTCGTGAGTGACGCACCGAGGTAGTCGACGGGGATGCGGCCATTAGAGAAGCGTCCGGTGGGGCGGTGGGTGTCGAAGTCCCGCCCGTTGGGCTCGCGGTCGGCGCGGGCGAGCGTGCCGAGGTAGTTGTTAGTGCCGACGTCGAACATGGAGTCGCCGATGACGAAGAGCGCGGGGACGAGCGGGGTAGGTCGTGTGAGGAGCACCAAATCTCGATGGAGACGGTGCAGCGGTGAGAGGAGAGCCCGATGGAACTGCTCGATCCAGATGGGTGCCGCCCTGATCCCGGATCCGGCGGCCTCTTGCCTTGCCGTCACCATCGCTGGTGGCTCCTCTAGCTAGAGTACCCGCGGCCAGAGACGACAGAGCCGACGTCATAGCTGGTGACAACGAAGGAGAAGACAATGAAGACGAGCCGGCGTCGCGTCCGGTGGCTTAGCCAGATGCCGCCGCGTCCGGGGTCTAGGACGACGAGGGAGAGGACCAGGACCCCCACTTGTGGTTCGTGGTGGCGACCATGTCCACGACGGCCTCCGTCTCGGGCCAGTTGGATCTGAGAGTCGGGAGGGGAGGGATCTGGATCGGGAGCGCGATGGGGAGGGCCGAGTGGTGACCGTGTGGGGGAACGCCGGAGGGGGCGGTGGCGCGTTGAGATCCAGAGGGAGGGAGTGAGGTTGGGGGCGGCGGGAGGGGATCCAGAAGGAGGAGTGGTGTGCTGCGGCGGCGGATCCAGAAGGAGGGAGAGGGTGAGAGCGCTAGGGTTCGCTGCGCGGGGAGAGAGTGGAGTGGTGTGCGGTGGGTTTTTTTTCAAGGGGTAGCTCGCGGTGGGTGAGGTGAGGGCCGTTGGATCTAGGAGGATCCGACGTTGATTTATCCATGATCCGCGTGAGAGGGCTTTGGACCAATCAGAACGTAGTATACATGTATGATATTTTGACCATTTAAATTGGTCATAATTGACTAAAAGTAAGGTGCTAAGTCAAGTTAGCTATTTTATTATGACCTGAAAATATGAAAAAAAAACTTCTCATTGTGTCAGCAAATTTGACTATAGTTTTCAGGAATAATCACAAATTGAAATAAGACAAATATTTTTTTAAAGAGTTATGAGAAATGAGTTCTCTTAAATCATTTTTTCATTTTTCGAGTGTCCAAAATCAGTTTTTTTGAAGGACCTATAATATATTTGTTGCAAAATTGGACCAAATCAATTTTCTAAAATACTAGGGCATATTTAATGCACAATTGACCAAATGGTTGGGTGTCAAAAGATTTGATCCACCTCTGGTAAAAAAGACAAATTTCCGCCGATTCAGCTGGAAGCGGGTCAAATTTGAACTGCGGCTGCCTAATAATTTGCTTTTTGTTTTTTTCTAAAAATCATTTCTAGGTACATAAGTATCTATTTTATCAGAGGAACACGAAAAAATTCCAAGATTCAAGCACTAGCTAGGAACGGTCATTCCCGCCGTTTTGACCGCATTTTGAAACGGCCATAAAAAATTCAAAAAAAATCAAAAAATTGGGAAATCTTTGCATTGTATCATAATATGTGGCCAAGTTCCCAGGAAAAATAACAAACTTGTAATACGGAAATTATTATAAAAAAAGGGTTCTCGGAAACGAGCTATCATCTGTGAAGATTCATGGCTTTCAAGCCAAATGATCAATCTTATGGCCACATTCATGGCATAGTTTGTTCAAATGATGTCATATTTTGCACAAGTTTACATCTTAGATTGGCAAACAACATTGACAAAGGGGGTTTTTATTTCTTTTGCATGAAAAAGCAATTTTCCATTTTTTGAGTGCCCAAAATAAATTTTTTTAAGGACTTACGATATATTTGTTGCAAAATTGTACCAAATCAATTTTCTAAAATACTAGGCCATATATAATGCACAATTGACCAAGTGGTTGGGTGTAAAAAGTTTTGATCCACCTCTCGTGAAAAAGACAAATTTCCGCCGATTCAGCAGGAAGCGGGTAAAATTTCAACTGCAGTTGCCTCGTAGTTTGCTCCTTATTTTTTTCAAAAATTATTTCTAGGTACATAAGTATCTATTTAATCAGAGAAACACCAAAAAATCCAAGATTCAACCACTAGCTAGGAACGGTCATTCCCGCCGTTTTGACCGCATTTTGAAACGGGCATAAAAAATTCAAAAAAAATCAAAAAATTGGAAAAACTTCGGATTGTGTCATCATATGTGACCAAGTTTACAGGAAAAATAATAAACTTGTAATACGGAAATTATTTTTAAAAAGTGTTCTAAAAAATGAGCTATCATTTGTGAAGATTCATGGCTTTCAAGCCAAATGATCAATCTTAT
This sequence comes from Triticum dicoccoides, assembly GCF_002162155.2. Lineage (NCBI taxonomy): Eukaryota > Viridiplantae > Streptophyta > Magnoliopsida > Poales > Poaceae > Triticum > Triticum dicoccoides. The sequence continues at coordinate 84,231,795 of NC_041387.1, read as the reverse complement.
GGCCACATTCGTGGCATAGTTTGCTCAAATGATCTCATATTGTGCACAAGGGTGCATATTGGAATGGCAAACAATGTTGCCTAAGGAAGTTTTCATTTTCTTTGGACGAAAAAACCATTTTTCATTTTCCGAGTGCCCTAAAGGAGGTTTTTTTGTGAAGGACCTCCCAAATAATTGTGGCAAAATTGGACCAAATCAATTTTCTAAAATACTAGGACATATTTAATGCACAATTGACAAAATAGTAGGGTGCAAAAAGTTTTGATCCACCTCTCGTGAAAAAGATAAATTTCCGCCGATTCAGTTGGAAGCGGGTCAAATTTGAACTGCAGCTGCCTCATAGTTTGCTCTTTATTTTTTCCAAAAATCATTTCTAGGTAAATAAGTATCTATTTAATCATAGAAACACCAAAAAAATCCAAGATTCAACCACTAGCTAGGAACGGTCAAGCCCGCCGTTTTGACCACATTTTGAAACGGGCATAAAAAATTAAAAAAAACAAAAAATTGGAAAACCTTCGCATTGTGTCATTATATGTGACCAAATTTCCAGGAAAAATAATAAACTTGTAATACGGTAATTATTTTAAAAAAGTGTTCTCAGAAATGAGCTATCATGCGTGAAGATTCATGGCTTTCAAGCCAAATGATCAATCTTATGGCCACATTCATGGCATAGTTTGTTCAAATGATCTCATATTGTGCACAAGGGTACATCTTGGAATTCCAAACAATGTTGCCTAAGGAAGTTTTCATTTTCTTTGCACGGAAATTTCATTTTTCATTTTCTAAGTGCCCAAAAGGAGGTTTTTTTGTGAAGGAACTGCCAAATAATTGTTGCAGAAATGGACCAAATCAATTTTATAAAATACTAGGCCATATATAATGCACAATTGACAAAATGGTTGGGTGAAAAAAGTTTTGATCCACCTCTGGTGAAAAAGACAAATTGCCGTCGATTCAGGTGGAAACGGGTCAAATTTGAACTGCAGCTGCCTCATAGTTTGCTCTTTATTTTTTCCAAAACTCATTTCTAGGTAAATAATTATCTATTTAATCACAAATACATGGTTTGATGGCGAGACATTGAGGTTTGGATGGTGGCCGAGGGTCCCAACTCTAGAGCGTGTAAGCTCGCATGCCCGCCGCGTGGTCACCGCGTGACCGTGGCGTTGCCATGTGTTCTGGGAGGCCTAGGCATGTCTAGTGGGTTGGGCACTCCCCAGATAGGTGCTAGGAAGAAAATCACAACATAAGATTCTCACGAGGAGACCGATCGATGCTCAAACATGAATTAGCAGCCAAGTGTTTGATTTGCGGCACGGGAAATGCACATGGCTAATGGGCATGAGTTTTGGCTGAGGATGATCAGTTACTAAGAAGACTGTCTTCAGAAATTTTCACCTCAAAAGGAGGAGCCTAGGTGGTACTTGCTTTACAAACTACCACACTGGACATAAATATGAATGTTGAAGCTGGGTTCAAAATAATGAATGGATTGAGCTGGCATTTGGTGGAGGATGGTTATTTGGGCATAGGAAAGCACTGTAGAACATGGATACCACTTGGACATGCCAAAGTGGTACTTCCTTCACAAAGTGCTGCTTTGATCAGAATAGGAAAATGAATATTTTTGAATTATTTTTGAACTAGGCAAGGAAGGTTTTTACATATTTGACGAAGATATGACCCAAAGAATTTATGAGATTTTTTTGGGAATTTTGGGAATAACAGAAATATAGGTTGCTTCACAACCTAGGGCAAAAACCGCCACATGGACATGACACATAGGCAAAACTGATGAGATGGCGCCTAGTCATCACAACCCACCACAATCTACAAGGCTATGACCATCTATATTGGTCATTAACAACTAGAAATAAGGCAGCGGACTAGCACTGTTTGCTTTGTGACCTTTTTGTGTAAGGAAATTATGACCTTTCTGACCAAAATGGTCGCAATGGTTTAGGGTTTGGAGCCCCTCGAACAGCTTTTGACCAATTGGTTTGAAATGGTCATAGATCTATGACCAATTCTTCCAGGGTCACTAACAAAAGGTCACTAGTTGACATATTTCTTGTAGTGCGAGCCAGAGAAAGGCATAGCAATCCTCGAAGACATCCGCCAGGGCGAATGCGGCCACCATGCCGCCTCCAGGGCGCTTGTCGCCAAGGCCTTCCGCCATGGATTCTTCTGGCCGACTGCTTTGGAGGATGCCAAGGAACTAGTCAAACACTGCAAAGGGTGCCAAGTCTTCGGCTCCAAGCAACACCCCCCAGCTTCTGCACTCAAGACAATCCCCATCACTTGGCCTTTTGCCATCTAAGGGCTGGACATGGTCGGCCCATTCAAGACGGCGCGCGGCGGCATGACGCATCTACTTGTTGCCGTGGACAAATTTACCAAGTGGATTCAAGCAAAACTGATCAAGAAACTGAATGGGCCGAGACTGCCGTGACAATCATTGCAGACATTACAACCCGGTATGGAGTACCACACAACATCATCACCAACAACGACACGAATTTTGCCAAGGGAGCTATAGCACGTTTCTGCGCGACACAGGGCATCCGACTGGACTTAGCGTCTGTTGCCCACCCGCAGTCAAACGGCCAAGTCGAGCGAGCAAACGGCCTCATCCTCTCCAGCATCAAGCCCCGACTGGTCATGACACTGGAGCGTTAGGCCGCCTACTGGCTCGATGAGCTACCGGCCATCCTCTGGAGTCTGCGCACTACCCCAAACAAGTCAACCGGCCATCCTCTGAAGTTCAGCCCAGGGTACCAAGCCCGGACGAACTCTAGCACCCGTCGAGCGCTGGATCGAGCTGCTGAAGCCTTCCAGGCCTCGAGGCGGCCGACTGCTACCTCCAACCAGTCGGCAGTACGACTGGGGGTGCAAGGAATTAGTTCGCTAGGCCAAAGGGCGGCCAGCACCTGTGCTCCGGCATGCCGAAGCCGACGGAGCATGCGGTAGGCCGGCTGGAGGCGGGCCTGGATCGCCAGAAGCTGTTCCTCAAGCGACAGGTTGGCATCAGGTGCGATCTCAACCCCAGCCTACCGCCTGGCCTCATGGTGAGCTTCGATGGCTTGGTTGGCAGCGACGGAGTAGCCAGGAAAGTACTCTTCACAAAGAAGAAAGAAACAGAGCAAGTCAGGAGATAAAGTGGCTTACAAGGACAAGCAAAAGAGTGAAGAAGAAGGCGGCCTACCGTCAACCAAATCCTCAACTCGGCCATAGCCTTCGCTCAGAGCTTGCCTTCCCTCGGCCCAGCTCGCTGCCTCGGTTTCGTATTCGGCTCTGAGGGCGGCATCGCTATCCTGTGCTGTCTTCAGGGCCGCCTTGTGGCTTTCCTCCTGGGCGGCCAGTTTCTTGGCCGGCGGTCACGCTCCTGAGCCAAGGCACTGAACTCACCCTCCTTGGTGCGAAGGGCGGTCTGGGCCACACCCAGCTGCTACCTCAAGTCGGCGTTGGCTCCTGCCAATATGGAAAGAAGAAATTAAGAAAGAAGTTGGCAAGAAAGATCCGACCCGACTACTCAGCAGTCGCCCCGAATCTCGGGGACTACACACAAAGACACTCATGCCGGCTCTCTGATAGATCCGCGGCCTTTTGGTTCACCTCCCGGATCTGGGAGTTAAAGGTAGCGGCGTGGAGGTTGTGATAATCCTGCAAACAGGACGAATAAGTGAGCAAGAACAAGTCATTAAAACAAAGTCTTCGAAGAAGTTTCAAGCCGCCTACTCAGCAGCCGACTCGGAACTCGGGGACTACACCAAGTGGGTGCGCTGACGCGCCCCCACGAAAAAATCGCAAGAGAACTCACCCGAACGACCCCCGTGTCGCAAGAAACTCTCGGGTACACTGCTTCAGCGTGGTGGCCTGAGCCTGAAGCCGGCTACGGACATCTTGTGCGGCCAAGTTCAACGCGGTTGTCCCACTGCCCGATGTCCACCCTGGCGAGCTAACGGTGGCCGACTCCAGATCATGCGACAACGAGCTAGAACCGGCGGCCCCCTGTGGATCCGGCTCTGAAGCCACCCTCCCCGCACGCCGACGAGTCGGCGACAAGACCACAAGATCCGCCCTTGCAGTCGGCTCTCCTCCAGCCGGCTGCTTAGGAGGCACCTGAAGCTGGCCGCCTTGGCCAGTCCCGGCCGACGGAGGCGGCACCACTTCTCCCTACGGGACGACTACGTCGCCTCCCTCCCTCTCCATCGCCGGCGGGTCACGGCCGATTTCCTCCTACGGGGGCACCGGGATGTCCGGGGCCACGGAGCAGAGGGGGATGACGACTTGCGGAGGCTGGCCGCGCAGGGCCTCCGCCGTCCTCTCTGCAGCCTGGGCCTCCGCCTGGGCCCTGGCTGCCGCATCGGCCTGCGCCTCGGCGGACTCCGGTGTCGTCTCCTGGGCCGACTCGGCGGCGGCTTCCCTTCGCTCCTCCGCCACCCGCGTGTTCCACTCCGTCGCCGCCTGAAGCTCGGCACGGGGGTCTATGCGGCGGGAACCCGCAGATCCTCCCGCTCCGCCGACTATGGAGACGACGGTAGTCCGCTCAAGAGAGAGCGGGGACCTGGTTGACAAAACGGAGAAAAGACTTAGAAGAACATCAACTAAAGAAGGAAAGAAAAGTGCGTCAGGACCAGAACTTACGCCGAGACCGCCTGCGGCTGCTTCACCACTTTGCGGAAGCAGGCCGCCTTCGCGGCCGCCTCATCCCGCTTGGTCGCCGCCGCGGATCCCTTGGGCTTCTTCGGCCGGCCGCCGAAGAGAGTCGGCGCCGCCCGATGCTTCTACGCGCCGCCTCGTGCGGTCGGTCCGCCGGACGGGACGACGCCTTGGGGGTCGGTCGCCGGCTGGCGGCGCGGAATTGGATCAGCCTCATCATCGTCGGGCCAGTCGTCAAAGCCGGCGGTGAAGCGGGAGCCGCCTGTCTTGCGGCCTCCCCCTACGGCGTCATCGTCCAGGGCGGCCGCCCACAAGTCGGGGTCGTCAAGGTTGTCCGCCTCACGGTCGGGGGCGAACAAGTGCTCCGGCCCCGCGGTCCCGGCCGAAGGATGAAGAATGGGGTTTTGATTGAGGACAAGCCGACTGGTCAAGAGCCGACCAGATAGAACTCGGCAACAAGAAAGGAAGAAAGGAAATAAAGGCTTACCACGGGCGGGGGGTTGGCACGAGAGTATGGTTCCTTGCCATACTGCCACTCTTCGGTGAGCTTGCAGTTGGCGATGTGGTTCACCAGGTAAGATACCTCGTCGTGAGGCATCTCTCTGGTGCTGAGCCGGCTTGGGTCGAATCGGCCGCTCATCTGACAGATCAGTTGAGGGCGGCCTTGGAGCGGAAGTACCCGGCGCTCGACGAAGGGGGCGATCAAGTCGGGCCCAGTCAGGCGCTTCGACTGGATCAACACCCGAAGCCGGGCTACGGCACCAGCTCCAGCCGGCATCAGCGACCTGGCCCGGAAGGACCTCGAAGGCTGCCTCCCAGGCGGCGGGCCGGCTACATAAGCCGGCAAGTTGACGTAGTCGCCGTTCGGGGCGACGTTCATCACGTAAAAATAAGACTTTTGCCAGAGCTTCACCGACTGGATCAGCGCGATAGGAGGGAATGGGTTGTCGGCGGTGGACCTCCTCATGGCGATGAAGGTGTCGCATGGAGCCGACACACCTGCGACGACCGTGCCGAGCTTGGATTGGAAAAACTCCCCCCAGAGCTCGATGGTGGGGAGGACACCGAGGAAACCTTCGCATAAGGTGACGAAGGCCGACAGCAGCACCACCATGTTGGGGGTGAGGTGGTGCGGCTGGAGATGATAGAAGTCGAGAAACGCGCGGAAGAAGCCGCTCGCGGGGAGGCTGACACCGCGCAGGCAATGCGAGTAGAAGATCACTTGCTCGCCTTCCTCCGGCGCCGGCGAAACCTCCCTCGCTAGCATGAGGCGGACCCGCACAAGATCTTCGCCCGGCAGCCGCTGCGTCTTGCATAGAAAATCGATGTGGTCGTCGCAGACGTGGGAACCGTCCCAGGAGCTTGACGTCGGAGCCATGAGGGAGAGCGCACCGACGGAGAGCACTCGGCGCGGAGGCAGCGAGCTTGTGGCGCGCTGTAAAGAAGAAAGAATGGCGGAGCGGGAGCACGGCGAAAGGCTACCGCAATGAAGAAGAGGGAGGAGGCAGAGTGAGGGCGAGCTTGTGAACGACTGCCGCTCCCCCTCCCCGCCCCTACTTATAGCCTCGTGCGACGAAGCCGAGGAGGCGAGGCGTGGGGGGCGTGGGATTAACTGCGCCCACTCCGCCACGACCCGCGATTAACTGCACTGTTGCCATGCAGATCATGATGCCATCCACGACGGGTCGTCAGTACGGCTGGTAGGCGGTGGGCCCTTCAGTCAAAGAGACATCTGAAGGCGGCCTGACCTCCCCCAGCCGGCCTGAGGCCGGGCCTGCTTCCTATAGCCGGCTTGCTCCCCTCCTCGGGGCGCGCGCACCATTAAGCAGACAAGACGAGGTAAGGCTACAGTGAGAGCCCGCAAGGCGGCGGCACTGTAGCCATGCTTACCTCGACAAAGCCCTCGTCATCAGAGGCGAGGCAACAGTAACCAGCCCCCGACGAGACCCCCCAAACGGTGGGGCCGGCCTGTCGACCAATGGGCCGGCAGCCGGTGGGACCCACCAGTCGGCGGGCCCCAGTAGCCAGCGGAGAAGCCGGCGGTCATAGACGCTGACGACCTGGACCCATGCTTAGCCGGATTACCATTGTACCCCCGGGGGGTAGGCCTATATAAACCCCCCAGGACACCCATGCAAAGGGTTGATCGGATAGTGTTTTAGACACTATCATAGGGAGAGAAGAGAGCTAGCCTTGCCCTTCTTCCTCCTCCCACCGAACAGTTCAAGGAGCCTCTTGTAGCTTCTTAGCGATCTAGTGATCATGCGGAGACCCCGCAAAGCAGGAGTAGGGGTATTATCTCCACGGAGAGCCCCCAACCTGGGTAAGATCCGCCGGCGTGCATGTCTTCGCCTTATCCCGTTTCCAGGCACCGACGATGTCTTACTGGCTCCCACAATGATAAGCCATCCGTTGGCATATGTCACACCTACCACCCGACACCCGCGTTAAAGCCTACTGGAATAATATGGAAGCCACCATTATAGCAACCCAGGATCCGGCGGGAGGCCAATATCCGGCCGAGCACTACTTGGCGCAGGTCACAGAAGGTGCTCGCCTAATAGAGGCGCAGTTCTCGAAGAATGTTTGTTCGAGTGATAAGTCGAATCATTGTAAAAACAATGTTTATTTTGATTGTGAGGTTGTATTTATACTTTCACCCGGAAGTATGATTGTGTCCCCTGTACAGCCGTTTTTATATGTATAAGTAGTCCGAAAGATAGCAGTCGTTGGCTTCAGCCCCCACGCATACAATTCGGGGGTGTTCGCAAAAAATATGCTTAATCACACTTGATCCAACGTCTTGGTCCATTAGGAGGTGATTGCATGTCGAACTAGGCGACCGGACTATATAGCTGTAACACTTTCGCTTAGCCATGAGAGTCTAATGGTGGGGCTACTATGTAGCCACTCGTACCTTCACGTGCATCCGAATAAGGGTGCGTGTGTACATGGCAGGGAAACGGCCCTTCGTTAATGCGGAGGAATCCTAAAGATTTCGGAGAGTCTTCGAGTGGTTGAACAGTCTCTCGCTGTATCATCACAGTCAGTTTTCGGCTTTCTCTACGGAGGTGCTCATCCGGAATAACCAGGGCACAATCACAGTAGTTCTCCTTTGGCCTCCCTTAGCTGATAATAACGGAACATAAGGCGGCAATCCCAGGAGCCGGGCAAACCCAACATTTGACCAAAGACATGATTCGGAGCAGATGCATATAAGGCCAAACTCGTGATGCCGAACACTCCCGAAGGTGTTCGGACTTTATAACAGAAGATGGGCTCAAGAATACCCATTCATTATGAACCATGTGTTTCCAGGTACGTGCGGTAATTTGTCGTGGCGAAATGCCAATAACGACAGTATCCATTGTGGGTATGGAACCCATGGGATGATTTAAACAACAAGAGGCAATAGAAAAGGTTTACACAGGGGCTTAATCTAAAAGAAACCTGTTGAACGGGCCCTGCTGCATGTTTGCGCCTTTGTCTCTGTTGTGTCGTATGCTGGAAGGGTATCGCGTGAGCGTTTTCTGTGGAAAAAAGGAAAACTCATAGGAGAGTACAACGTAAGTATGCGATGGATAGTAAAGTTGTAAGATGTTGGCCTGCCAATAAGGTTGAGCCAAGTGTGGGGCTGTATTAGATATTTGTAGCCCCTGGTTCCGCTATAGGATTACATATACGATGCCCGGCTGAATTTTATCCGGGCTACCGGACTCGTCTAACCGTGTCTGTGGTCTTAATGACCAGTCGTCTTTTCTGATATTGGAGGCCGCTTATAGGCCGGCCGCCAGGGCCGTCGCGTGTTCCTCTGCGCGTGAAGAGCGTTATGTGATTCCGCTAACTGTAATGACGCCACGGGGACTGGTGTAAGGTAGCCATAGTGCGGCAATGCGTTGAAGCGGGCGAAGGCCATTCTTCCGAGAAATGCGTGATAGCCGCTTTGGAAGGGTGCGATGGTGAAGAGTAGTTCTTCGCTTCTGAAGTTGCCTGGGGAGCCGAATGTTACTTCCAGCATGACGGAGCCCCTGCCGTAGTCTTCAACGCCTGGTATCACCCCTTCAAAGGCGGTGTTGCTTTGGCTAATTCTGGATGGGTTTATCCCCGTTCTGTGAACAGTGTCCTCATATATTAAATTGAGACAACTGCCGCCGTCCATGAGGAAATGGGTGAGACGGTATCCGTCGATTATTGGGTCAAGCACCAAGGCCTGTGATCCTCTGCGTCGAATACTAGTTCGGCCGTCCATGTGATCGAAAGTGATCGGATGAGACATCCAGTAGTCAGATGTGGGTATGATGGGCTCTGCATCGTGCGCATCTCTGAGCGCGCGTTCATGCCTTCTTGTGAATGTGTGAGTCGCGTGGATCATGTTTACTGTTTTAACCTCTGGCGGGAATTTTTTCTGTCCCCCAGTGTTCGGCTGGCGAGGTTCGTCCTCGTCTTCACTTGGTGTTTCCCTCCCTTTGTGTTCGGCATTTAATTTGCCGGCCTGCTTGAAGACCCAGCACTCTCTATGGGTGTGGTTCGCAGGTTTCTCCGGGGTGCCATGAATTTGGCATAGTCTGCCCAGGACTCTGTTTAGACCGAACGGTCCCTCTTTACTGCCTTTAAATGGCTTATTTTGCTGATTAGGTCGAGAGCCCCTGAATCCGACATTGACCGTTGTGTTGTCCGGGCTCTCTTCCTTGCTTTGGCGTTTGTTTTTATTACGCCATGGCTTCCCGTTGCCATCCCTTATTTCGGATGTGCTGGGGTCGCTGGTGCCTTTACGGGCTAGCCAGCTGTCTTCACCCGTGCAAAAGCGGGTCATAAGGCTTGTTAAGGCTGCCATTGTCCTTGGATTTTCTTTGCCGAGGTGTCTGGCGAGCCATTCATCGCGGATGCTGTGTTTGAATGCCGCTAAGGCTTCGGCGTCCGGACAATCGACCATTTGATTCTTCTTAGTGAGCAATCTGTTCCAAAGCTTGCGGGCGGACTCTCCGGCTGTTGGATTATGTGACTTAGATCATCTACATCCGGAGGCCGGACATAAGTCCCTTGAAAATTGGCCCTGAAAGCGTCTTCGAGTTCCTCCCAACTCCCAATTGAGTTTTCGGGGAGGCTTTTCAACCAGTGTAGAGCTGGTCCCTTCAGCTTGAGGGGAAGGTATTTGATGGCATGGAGATCATCCCCACGAGCCATGTGAATGTGCAGGATAAAATCCTCGATCCGGACCCCTGGGTCTGTTGTTCCGTCGTATGCCTCTATGTTCACAGGTTTAAAACCATGTGGGAATTCATGGTCCAGTACTTCTTCGGTGAAGCATAGGGGGTGAGCAGCCCCTCTGTATCTGGATGTGCTGTGGCATGCAGTCGGCTGTTGTTGTGTCCAGAGTTTATTCCGAACTGTTATTTGGCTTGTATGAGCCTTTGGGTGACCATAGTCCCTCGTCCTTTAGATCCATAGATGGACCTGGCTGCACCGGCTTTCTTATCCAGATGCTCATGCAGATTGTGCACGGCGTCAGTAGCCGTTCTGTTGCGGTTATGAAGCAGTACGTCTGGTCTCCTAGTCGTATTATTCTTTGGTGGAACGGCCTCGTCGTCGAATTCTGGTAGTAGCTTGCGTTTTGGATAGCTTTTTGTATGGAGATTGTCTCCATATCTTTCTTCAGTGTCTAGCACTTTATTCCATCTGCGACGGAGCGTTTCCTCTGCGACCTTGAGCCGTTGCTTCTGCTTCTTTAGACTTCTTGCTGTGGCCATAAGCTTTCGGTGGAGGTTGTCTCATTCCACTCGTTCGTCCGGGATGATGAATGCATCGTCGTCCGGACTGTGTTCCTATTCTGGGGCAGTTTCATGAGCTCGTCCCTCCGGATCATTTTGATTGGGTATTTGCTCCGAACTCGGTTTGGCGTGACCTGACTGGTCGTGCTCCATAGCTTGGGCCATGTGGTCGTTACTGCCTTCGGGGCTTGCTGGTATTTCAATCTTTCTTGCGCTCTTGTCGCTATTTTTGCTTTTGGCCGGGTGTTTTATCTTCCGGACTGTCGCCGTCGTCCTTCTTGGGCGTATCCACCATGTATATATCGTGTGACAAGGTAGTAGTCCCGCGCCCCAGAGATTCTGAAGCTTCTCCTGCATCGTCGTCCATACCATTGATGTATTCGGAGTCGAAGTCAAGAGTGTCGGTTAAATCATCGATCGTGGCAATGAAGTGGGTGGTGGGTGGGTAACGAATTCCTCCGTCGCCTGCTTCCCACTCAGGCCGGACATAGTTCAGCCCAGAGCCTCCTGACAAAGAGAGAGACTTTAATGAGTTCAGCATGTCGGCAAAGGGTGAGTGCTGGAAGATGTCTGCAGCGGTAAACTCCATTGCCGGAGCGCAACCTGGCCCGGCTGGCTCGAGGGTATGCGGACCGGGACCAACAACCGGATACGAGTCCAGGGGTCCGAGGTTACAGGACTCAACCGAGGTGAGACCCTTGTTCGGCTCCATCGCCGATGAGTATGCGGCCTGTGATGCGGGGTCCATCCCTCCGTCGTTGGGCAGTGCAACCTGCCCCGGATTCAGATCCGGGGGTACTGCAGGGGTGATATCCCGAACATTGTCCGATAGCAGGTCTAGGCCGTGCTCGTCGTGACTGTCCGGCGCTCATGGCACAGCCCCGAATCCATCGAAGATCAAGTCTCCGCGAATATCCGTCGTGTAGTTCAAGTTTCCGAACCTGACCTGGTGGCCAGGGGCGTAGCTGTCGATCTGCTCCAGATGACCAAGCGAATTGGCCTGCAGTGCGAAGCCGCCGAACAACAAGATCTGTCCGAGGAGAAAAGTCTCACCCTGGACGGTGTTGTTGGCGATTGAAGACGCCATCAAGCCTCAAGGCAACGACACAGAGGAACTCTCAGTGAAAGCACCAATGTCGGTGTCAAAACCGGCAGATCCCGGGTAGGGGGTCCTGTTCTGTGCGTGTGAGGCTGATGGTAACAGGAAGCAATGGACACAATGTTTACCCAGGTTCGGGCCCTCTCGATGGAGGTAAAACCCTACTTCCTGCTTGATTAATATTGAAGATATGAGTTATACAAGAGTAGATCTACCACAAGATCGTAGAGGCTAAACCCTAAGAGCTAGCCTATGATGGTATGATTGTAATTGTGATCGGCCTTCTAAGGTCCATCCTCTCCGGTTTATATAGACATCGGAGAGGCTAGGGTTTACATGGAGTCGGTTACAAGGAAGGAAACATAATATCCGGATCGCCAAGCTTGTCTTCCACGCAAAGGAGAGTCCCATCCGGACATGGGCCGAAGTCTTGAGTCTTGTGTCTTCCACGCAAAGGAGAGTCCCATCCGGACATGGGCCGAAGTCTTGAGTCTTGTGTGTTCACGCTTCAATAGTCCAGACGATATATATAGTCCGACTACCCGGATACCCCCTAATCCAGGACTCCCTCACTCGGTGTCAAAGATCATGGGCATGCTGGACCATTTCAGCGGCTTCCGTGCATCGACCGATGGCTCCACTGCTGTGATCTCACACGCCCACTGCTTGAGCTGACTGTGAGATGTATACAGCGAGGCGCCACCATCGACGCACATGGCCTCTGTGGCTTTCTGGAACTCATGATCGCCGGCTCGTCGTCCCCGTCGCGATCATCATCTTCTTGTTTCTTGTCGCGGCCCCTGGCGGGCCTCTCCTGCTGACTGTCTTTGCCGCGGTGGCCTCCTTTGCCGCCATGTTTCTTGCCGGACCCCTCGGCACCATCTTGGCCCTTCTCCTTGTCCCGCCGCTCATACGCGGCCTTCTACTTCTCAGCGAGCAGCTCTACTTGCCGGGAGTGTTGGAGGTCATGACCCTTGGTGTGGTGGATCTTGCAATACTTCTTGTCAGAGCCTCCTGGCTTGTCGGCGGCCGCCAAGGCCCAGCAAGCGACACACCTGGCAACCTCCTTGCCAGGGTCGCTCGCCTTGAACTTCTTGGTGGTGCCGGTGTCGTCGGATCCCTCGACGGCAAGCACGGCCTTGCCCTTGTGTTTCCTGTTACGGCGCCGACCCTTCTTTGCTGGGGTGGCGGTATCGCCAGTGGAATCGGTTTCCGCGCCGGCATGTTCGCCGGGGTATTTCCTTCCCTCTTCAGCGCGAGCGCATCGATCGGCCAAAACATAGAGCTCGGCCACATCCTTAACCTTGTTCATTGCCATCTCTTCACGCATCTTGCGATTGTGCATGTTCTGGTGGAACGCACTGATCACGGCGGCGGGATGAACATCAGGGATGTTGTACTGCACCCGACTGAACCTCTGGATGTACTTGCGCAGGTTTTCTCCTTCCTTCTGGGGGATGATGTGTAAATCACTCGCCTGGCCATGAGCTTGGTGACCTCCGGTAAAGGCTCCAACAAACTCATGGCACAGATCCGCCCAAGGAGAGATGGAATCCATTGGCAAGTGCATCAACCATCACATAACATTAGGCTTGAGTGCCAACGGGAAGTAATTGGCAAGCACCTTATCGTCGCGGGCCCCAGCAGCTTGCATCGCGATGGTGTAGATGCTGAGGAATTCTGACGGGTGGGTCTTGCCGTTGTACTTATCGCCAATGTTAGGCTTGAAAGTGCAGTGGGAGGGGCACTAGAACTGCCGCAGCTCACGGGTGAAATCCGGACAACCCACCTCGTAGGGTAGGCCACCGTAGCCTCCCGGCACCGGGTGGTCCATAGCGGGCCCTGCCCGCCTGTCCGACTGGTGCCGCAAGTCACGTCAGCGCTCGATGGTGGTTCGAGTGTCCTCATGAGCCCGCTCCCGAAGGACTTGGCGCTGATCACAGTTGGTTCGCGAGTCGGACGACGCGATGGATACATCATCACAAGCATCGTCATGACGGGTCGTCGCCCGCGGTGGCCGGTGCTGAGGAGGGGAATACACTGTAGGCATCGCCTTCGGCTCGGCCCCTGCTAGCAGGGGGTGGCACGACGGAGCAACGGCCCATGAGTTTCATCGGTCGCAACTCATCGTCATTGGCGATGCCGACGAGGTTCCGGACGGTGGCCCTCCATTCATCAAGCTTTTCCGCCATCAGGGGAAAGTCAAGGAGGAGTTGCGCGCGCGCCAGGGTTTCTGCTGGCGTGGGTGGCCGCGAGAGTTGGGTGGACCGCGATGCGCTTCGACTCCTAACCACGTTAGAAGGAGCCTCATCACGGCTCCTCAACTGCCCACCACCTTCATCGGCGCCTCGGCGTGCATGCTGGCCTCCCTCATCCTGTGAAAGATGCATAGGGCTTTTCCCAGGGCGGTGCCCTGTGTCACCAGCAAGGCGGCGCTTCTCATTGTGTATGATTTGAGAGGAGCGCGTCGTAGGCATCAGTGGGTGGCACGACGACGCCCCTAGAGGGCCCCACGCCGCCCGCAGAGGGGCCGATGTCGTTTCTGGGGCCGGCGCCACGCGGCTCGTCGCCCGTCACACAGGCGGCGCCGCCCACCGGGCCCGGACTGCCAGGGTGATGTGGGTGTTCGCGGGCCGTGCCGCTGGTTCTCTCCGCGACTGGCCCGCACCGGAGACGGCAGTCTGGTTCCGGACGAGCCAATCGCCGTGGCAGTCTTCTTCTTAGGAGCTATGGTGATGATGAACTGCTAGGCCTACCCCTAGGCCAGATTCTCACAATTTGCGCTCCCCCTACCTGGCGCGCCAAAGATGTCGGTGGAAAACGACACCTATGGGATCACTGGAATCCCTTCTATGGTTGCGGGGCGCGGGATCGTGAGAACAGCAGGACTGGTGGATGGCACGAAGGGGATTTACCCAGGTTCGGCCGCAAAGATGCGTAAAACCCTACGATCCCGCTTGGTGGTTGTATTAGTGTTCTTGAGCTCTTGAACTAGCTCTGGGTGCTGCAGGGTTCAAAAGAGCCGAATCCCCTCTCAGTATGCCATGGGCCTCCTTTTATAGGCGAAAGGGGCTGCCACAGTGGCACACAGGAGGTGGAAAGTGCTACAGCGCTGCGAGGTTATCGCTAGCATTACAGGACAAGGCGCATTAAATGCGAGGCTTAGGTGTCCTTCACTTTATTTGGGATGGGGGTGAGGCCCGTCCCGTCCGTCGCCGCCCCTGCTGGCTTCGACACGCACCCTGGCCAGCAATGCATGCAGCGCCATGTAGACAGGCAGGAAGCTAAGGTGGCGCGGTGGTGGAGCCTCCACGAAGGTTTGCATGGAGCCACGCAGGTGCCTGCCCAGCTGGTTGGGTCGCCGGCCGCGTACGAACGGCGGTAGGAACTTGGCTGGTGCGGGCCTGGCAGCGGCCTTGCCGGTGCGCTTGGCGATGGTCTTGCCGGGTGGCCCGGCAAGGGTCTTGCCGTGGCGGGCTGGCTTCCCCGGCAAGGATCTTGCCGGGAGGCCCTGTGGGTTTCTTTGGTGAGGATGGTTGCCTTCCAATCCTCTTTTGATCTTGATTGCTCCTTGTCTTCACAAAGATTTGCATGACTCCACGGAGGCGCCTCCCGAACCTTGTCCCAACGTGTCTGCTTGGCGTTGGTGGGCTCGAAGGTGGCTCACTCAGCTGGTATGGACGAGCTGCCCTGACAAGGATCTTGCTGGGGCTGCTGAGGCTGCCCTCGGCAAGGGTCCTTGCCGGGGCAACCTGCATTGCCCGTGCGACCTTTATGGTCTTGGTCGTTTGTTGTTTGCTTTGCTCGTTCCTGTGGCTTTGGCTTCTCTCCGGCTTCCCTCTCTTGCCCTGCTCATGTGTGGTCATGGCTGGCGGCTCTGACTGCCCGTGCACAAGTAAAGGGGTCAAAAGCTGGGCCCCTAATTCGTACACCGATAGGAGCCCCGGGCCTGGGTCACACATAGGCGCAGCACGTTGTTGGGCCAGGCCCAGAACGGTGCGCAGGCAGTTGAGGCGGATTTTACCGCGGCCACTATACCGCCTGCTGCGCTTCCCCACGACCCGCGTTGAACACGCGACGTGGGGGTCATGCGCGCATGACTTGGGGATACTGGCGTCACCTTGTGGTGGACAGTAAAGAGGCTCCTTGCGTGTCTCTTTGAGACCGCAGGGCCGCCCCCCATTTACTGCCCTCGCTCGGGATCCGTCGCTCCACGTGTCCCATTGCACCCGCCCCTTGTGCCACGTTCGCTGGATGCAGAGCGAATGACAGGTGCCGGGGACGTGGGTAGTCGCGCGCGTGCGGGTTGATTCCCTTGCTCCTTCAATAGAGTGGGGAGGGCGGTCAATGGCCCCGCTCGCTGTCACTCCAAGAGGCCAGATTTGCCGGGAGGGGGCGGCCGAGCCTCTCCCCCGCCTCTTTATAAAGAGGGGAGCGAGAGGGACGGTGCCTCTCAGCCCTTCACCATCTGCCTCTCTCAATTGCTGCTTCCTTTCTTCTTCTGCCACGGCGAGGGGGCGTGGCGATGCTTCATCAGTGGCGGCGAGGGTTTCGGCCAGACAGCGCATCACTCCTCCCCAGGAACTCGTAGCAGCAGATCCGTCCGCTAGAGGGAGGGGGAGGGGGCGAGGTCGAGGCCGCCGTGGAGCCCAGGGGAGAGGAGGACGGGGCGGTAGATCTGCCTCGCCCCTCCAGCAGCCCTTCCTCCGATGGAGGGCCATGCTGGGGTCAATCCCTGCGAATTCTTCGTCAGGCTGCGCCATCCACCACGCCGTCGCCTCCGCCTTCCGACCACGTTCGTTTGCTACAGTACTTAGAGGGGTGATTTTCTTTATTATACTAACGGATCTTACCGAGTTTTCTGTTGTAGTTTCGTGTGAATGAAGTGTCTAATCGAGGATGTCTCGATATGAGGAAAAGGAAGAGAGGCAAGAGCTCAAGCTTGGGGATGCCCTAGGCACCGCAAGTAAATATTCAAGGATACTCAAGCGTCTAAGCTTGGGGATGCCCCGGAAGGCATCCCCTCTTTCTTCAACAAGTATCGGTATGTTTTCGGATTCGTTTCGTTCATGCGATATGTGCAGGTCTTGGAGCTTCTTTTGCATTTACTTTTCACTTTTCTTTTATGCACCATGCTGGTATGAAATAGTCCTTGGTTGATTTATAGAATGCTCATTGCACTTCACTTAAATCTTTTGATTATGGCTTTATAGAATGCTTCATGTGCTTCACTTATATCATTTGAAGTCTGGATTGCCTGTTTCTCTTCACATAGAAAACCGCCATTTGTAGAACGCTCTTTTGCTTCACTTATATTTGTTAGAGCGCGGGCATATCTTTTGTAGAAAGAATTAAACTCTCTTGCTTCACTTATGTCTATTTAGAGAGATGACATGAATTGGTCATTCACATGGTTTAGTCATAAAATCCTACATAAACTTGTAGATCGCTGAATATGATATGTTTGATTCCTTGCAATAGTGTTGCGATATAAAGATGGTGATATTAGAGTCATGCTAGTGGGTGGTTGTGGATTGTAGAGACACTTGTGTTGAGGTTTGCAAGTCCCGTAGCATTCACGTATGGCAACCGTTGTGTGACAAATTTGAAGCATGGGGTGTTTCTTTGATTGTCTTCCTTATGAGTGGCGGTCGGGGACGAGCAATGGTCTTTTCCTACCAATCTATCCCCCTAGGGGCATGCGTAGTAGTACTTTTCTTCAAGGGCTAATAAACTTTTGCAATAAGTATATGAGTTCTTTATGACTAATGTGAGTCCATGGACTATACGCACTTTTACCTTTCCATCATTGCTAGCCTCTTCGGTACCGTGCATTGCCCTTTCTCACCTAGAGAGTTGGTGCAAACTTCGCCGGTTCATCCAAACCCTGTGATATGATACGCTCTATCACACATAAGCCTCCTTATATCTTCCTCAAAACAGCCACCATACCTACCTATTATGGCATTTCCAAAGCCATTCCGAGATATATTGCCATGCAACTTCCATCATCATCATATACATGACTTGAGCATTTATTGTGATATTGCTTTTCATGATGGTAAGATATCTAGCATGATGTTTTCATGGCTTGTCCATTTTTTGATGTCATTGCTACGCTAGATCATTGCACATCCCGGTACACCACTGGAGGCATTCATATAGAGTCATATCTTTGTACTAGTATCGAGTTGTAATATTGGGTTGTAGGTAAATAAAAGTGTGATGATCATCATTATAGAGCATTGCCCCGTAAAAAAAGAAAGAAAAAGAAAATGAAAAAAAAGGAAAGGCCAAAGAAGCTTAAATAAAAAAATGAGGCCAAAGAAGCTCGCAAAAAAAGGAAAAGAGAAAATAAAAAAATAAAAAAGGGGCAATGTTACTATCCTTTTACCACACTTGTGCTTCAAAGTAGCACCATGTTCTTCATATAGAGAGTCTCTTATGTTGTCACTTTCATATACTAGTGGGAATTTTTCATTATAGAACTTGGCTTGTACATTCCAACGATTGTCTTCCTCAAATGCCCTAGGTCTTCATGAGCAAGTAAGTTGGATGCACACCCACTTAGTATTTAGTTTGAGCTTTCATGCACTTATAGCTCTAGTGCATCCGTTGCATGGCAATCCCTACTCCTCGCATTGACATCAATTGATGGCATCTCCATAGCCCGTTGATTAGCCGCGTCAATGTGAGACTTTCTCCCTTTTTTCTTCTCCATATAAACCTCCACCATCATATTTTATTCCACCCATAGTGCTATATCTATGGCTTGTGCTCATGTATTGCATGAGGGTTGAAAAAGCTAAAGCGCATTAAAAAGTATGAACCAATTGCTTGGCTTGTCATCGGGGTTGTGCATGATGGGAGCATTTTGTGTGACGAAAATGAAGCATGGACAAACTATATGATTTTGTAGGGATAAGCTTGCATTGGCCATGTTGTTTTGAAAAGACATGCTTGCTTTATTCGTATGCTTGAAGTATTATCTTTTTATGTCAAATGATAGACTATTGCTTTGAATCACTCATGTCATAATATTCATGCCATGATTAGACTACATGATCAAGATTTTGCTAGGTAGCATTCCACATCAAAAATTATCTTTTTTGTCATTTGCCTACTTGAGGACGAGCAGGAATTAAGCTTGGGGATGCTGATACATCTCCGTCATATCTATAATTTTTTATTGTTCCATGCCAATATTCTTCAACTTTCATATACTTTTGGCAACTTTTTATATTATTTTTGGGACTAACATATTGATCCAGTGCCCAGTGCCAGTTCCTGTCTTTTGCATGTTTTATGTTTCGCAGAAACCCCATATCAAATGGAGTCCAAACGGGATAAAATGGATAGAGAATTATTTTTGGAATATTTGGGATTTTCTGGAGGAAGAATCAACGCGAAACGGTGCCCGAGGTGGCCACGAGACAGTAGGCGTGCCCCCCTGGGTGCGCCTGCCACCCTCCAGGGCCCCTCGTAAGGCGGTTGATGCCCTTCTTTGGCCGCAAGAAAGCTATTTTTTGGAAAAAGATTAGGGCAAAGGTTTCAATCCAATCGGAGTTACGGATCTCCGAATATAAAAGAAACGGTGCCACGGCAGAATCCTAGAACACAGAAACAAAGAGAGACAGAGAGATAGATCCAATCTCGGAGGGTCTCTCGCCCCTCCCACGCCATGGGAGCCAAGGACCAGAGGGGAATCCTTCTCCCGTCTAGGGAGAAGGTCAAGGAAGAAGAAGAAGAAGGGCGGCTCTCTCCCCCTTGCTTCCGGTGGCGCCGTAGCGCTGCCAGAGGCCATCATCATCACCGCGATCTTCACCAACAACTTCACCACCTTCATCACCAACTCTTCCCCCCTCTATGCAGCGGTGTAATATCTCTCTTACCCGCTGTAATCTCTACTTAAACATGGTGCTCAATGCTATATATTATTTCCGAATGATGTATGGCTATCCTATGATGTTTGAGTAGATCTGTTTTGTCCTATGGGTTAATTGATGATCGTGATTGGTTTGAGTTGCATGTTTTATTATTGGTGCTGTCCTATGGTGCTCTCCATGTCGCGCAAGCATGAGGGATCCCCGCTGTAGGGTTTGCAATATGTTCATGATTTGCTTATGGTGGGTGGCGTGAGTGACAGAAGCACAGACCCGAGTAAGTAGGTTGTTCGCGTATGGGATAAAGGGGACTTGATACTTAATGCTATGGTTGGGTTTTACTTTAATGAATCTTTAGTAGTTGCGGATGCTTGCTAGAGTTCCAATCATAAGTGCATATGATCCAAGAAGAGAAAGTATGTTAGCTTATGCCTCTCCCTCAAAATAGAATTGCAATATTGATTACCGGTCTAGTTATTGATTGCCTAGGGACAAATAACTTTCTCGTGACAAAAAGCTCTCTACTAATATTTACTTTATTGCTTATTTATCTAAACAGCACCTAGTTTATATTTACGTGTTCTTTATTATCTTGCAAACCTATCCTATCACACCTACAAAGTACTTCTAGTTTCATACTTGTTCTAGGTAAAGCGAACACTAAGCATGCGTAGAGTCATATCAGTGGCAGATAGGACTTGAGAGAATATTTGTTCTACCTTTAGCTCCTCGTTGGGTTCGACACTCTTACTTATTGAAAGAGGCTACAATTATCCCATATACTTGCGGGTCATCAGTTATCGACGACCCTCTTCCTCGAGCTGACTGCTGCGACAGCACCGTCACCGAGGTTTTGGTCATCAGTCACGGCTCCGCCTCCGGTGAAAACATCCATGACACCCTACAGACGGCGCTGCATGACCTGTCCGCCCCCATCCCGGCCGACGCCGACGCCGATATGCTGGAGGACCGCCGCCTTGCCCTCATCGAGAACGGCAAGAGAATATCCTCCATGAGGCGCCTCACCGAAGCTTACCAGCGAGAGGTCGATCGTGCCGCCTCTGGCATGCCGCCTACCGGCGGACCCAGCCAGATTGGCGTCATCAAGAAGCGTGGTGTGGCCATCACCATCATGCTGGGTGCTGACCACCCAGTCTACGCCACGACACTCGAGAACATGCGTGTCGCCCAAGCGGCCGTAGACGAGCTGGACAGGCTAGAGGGCGACGAGCTTCACTGCATGACGAGACACATCCAGCAGCTAATCGACGCGACCACGGAGTGGCATGAAGCCGTCGTCCGTGCGGAGAGTCCTCCCCCACACCGAGAGCACGACGCGACATCCCGGACGCCGACTACAGGCGGCGCCCGCGAGCTAAAAGATAAGGGGCCGACTCCTAGCCGCAGTCGGACTCGCCTCACCATCGAGCGTGACGAAGAAGGCCGCCCCCGAGCCGTGGAGCAATGAGGCAACCCGCCTCCTCCTCCGCCTCGCAAGGAGAGATATCCCACCCCGCCACGTGTCACGCACCCGACGCTCAGCGGCCGGCTGGGCCGCCACGAAGGAATCAGCAAAAACGAAGCCCGCCATGGGATAGACCGCCTGGCGCGATCCCTGGCGCTAGAAGAAGAAGACGATGTCGGCCCGCGCTGTTTCGGCCCCCGCATCCGCGACGAGCCCTTCCCCAAAGGGTTCTCGCTCCCAAGAGACACACCAAAGTACAATGGCTCGGTGAAGCCAGAAGACTGGTTGATCGACTACTCCACTGTAGTCAGCATAGCAAACGGCAACTGGTTCGTTGCCGTGAAGTATGTCCCCCTCATGCTTCAGGGCACAGCACACACCTGGCTGAACAGCCTCAAGCCGTACAGTGTTAATAGCTAGCTAGACTTCACGGAAGTTTTCATTCGCAACTTCACCAGCACATACAAGGGGCCTCCCAAGCCCCGCAAGCTCTCCTTGTGTGTCCAAGGCCCCAGCGAATCGACTCGCGACTACCTCACGCATTGGGCCGAGCTGCACAACTCCTACAAAGGGGTGCACGAGGAGCAAGCAATAGAGTACTTCACTGTCGGGTGCCGAGAGGGCACCCTCCTCAAGCACCGACTTCTCTGCGACGAGCTGCCTACACTTGACAAACTGCTAATCATAGCAGACAAGCACGCCACGGCGGACTCCTCGATGAAGACCGAGCTCCAAGTGGACGCCTCTGGACAGGTGCCTCCTCCGGATCCAAGGACGCCGGCTGGCGACTCCAATCGACGCCCACACCAGAATGACAACAAGCGCAAGGCTCCTATGCCGCCTTCCACCAGTCGGCAGGTGGCCAAGGTCGAAGACGAGCAACTTGAAGGGCAGCCCACGCCCAAGCGTCTGAAGGGTTGCAGGCCGGCTTGGCAGCCGGCTTTCTCCTACGAGCAAAGCCTTGATGCTCCCTGCAAGTTCCACAGTGGTGCGAAGCCGTCCAACCACATAACACGGAAATGCCATTGGCTCACATGGATCTCCAAGGGCGAAGGACTGTTGCCTCCTTCGCCTACTGGCCAGCCGCCTCCGGCTCGTCAGCAGCCGGCCGCGCGCCCAGCAGTCAGGGCCGTTCAAGACGAGTTCCCTAACGAGCATGCAACCTATGTCATCTTCACGAGCGAAGCTAAGGAGAGGCACAGCCTGCGCCGACAGCACCAAGAAGTTAATGCAGTTGCCTCCAAAGATCCAGAATTTATGCATTGGTCTGAAAAGCCTATCAACTCGAGCCGGCTGATCACCCAGAGGTAATACCGTCTCCAGGATCTTATGCATTGGTGTTGGATGCCACCTTCACAACCGAAAGACGAGTTGCCCATTTCTCTCGAGTTCTGATTGATGGTGGGAGCAGCATCAACATCCTATACCGTGACACCATGGAGAAGCTAAACATCAAGATGAAGCAACTTTTGCCCAGTCGGACCATGTTCCATGGCATTGTACCCGGCCTGTCCTGCTCACCAATCGGCAAGATCAAGATAGTCGTTCTTTTCGGAGACAAGCATCACTTCCGCCGTGAAGTAGTCTGCACTACAAAAAAAAGACACATCCGTGACATTTTGGGTCGAACGAAATTTTTTTCTTTGATACATATGACACTTCTATGACGATAATTGTGACAAAACCCGGTATCATCATAGATGTGGTGGGCTCCTACTTCTATGACAAAAAATCATGACAGAAAATGGGCTTTTCGTCCTGGGCGGGCCTGAGATGCAGCTGCATGAGATTCTTTGGGCCGTCCATGACGGAAAAAACCATGGTAGAAGCGAGGGGGAGGAAAATTTCGGGGAGTTGCCGGTTACGGTGGGAGGTCGGGGGCCGAGCGATGCACGTTTCTCTCGTACACGTACGCGCGTATGTGCGAGGCGTCGGCTCTAACTGAACCCGAGCGAGGCGTTGGGCTATAACTGAACCCGAGCGATTGCACTGCAGGCTATGTGTTACTGAACCCGAGCGATCGATCGATGGCTGTTAGCTGAACCCGATGGAGCGATTCCTTTGCTACTGC
>NC_041387.1:84199690-84208461 GCF_002162155.2 Triticum dicoccoides | reverse complement strand
AACAGTAGACGGTGGAGGGGTGGCGATGGAGGGGTGGTTGAACAGGACCCCGTGGTGTGGAGGGCTGGATGAATAGTAGACAGTGGAGGGCTGGATGAACAGTAGACGGTGGAGGGGTGGTTGAACAGTAGACGGTGGAGTAGGGCGCGGTGGAGGCTGGATGAACAGGAGCCCGTGGAGGCTACAGGAGTCGACGGTAGCCCGTGGATGCTGGAGGAGGTCGACGGTGGAGATGAACAATATCCCGTGGAGTTCTGTTTTGCGTTACGGCACACCCCTCCCGATGAACAGGGCCCCCGTTTCGACCGTAGGAGGTCCGTTTCCTCCGTTTTGCGGTACGCCACACCCCTCTCGATCAACAGGACCCCCGTTTCGACTGTAGGAGGTCCGTTTCCTCCGTTTTGCGGTACGCCACACCCCTCTCGATCAACAGGACCCCCGTTTCGACCGTAGGAGGTCCGTTTCCTCCGTTTTACTGTACGCCACACCCCTCCCGATTAACAGGACCCCGTTCCGAATGTGGCCGGTCGAACACAAGGCCGTATCCTCTGTTCTGCGGTACGCCAGGCCTCGTTTCCATCCCCTGTTCCGTCCAAGCTGGTTGGCTCCCGCGCGTTCCGTTGGCTCCCGATGAACACGACGCATTCCGTTGCCTCCCCATGAACACGACGCATTCCGTTGCCTCCCCATGAACACAATGACGACTCTGTTTCTCCATTTCGACCCAGCCATGTACGTATGCGTGAGTAGGCGTTCGAGACCCTGCCCGTATGTACGTATGTGGCCGTATTTTCTTTCTTGCACCCTCGACACTGTACATACGTGTACATGCTACGTGCGCGCGTCTACTACAACACGTGCATGCCTCTACTACGAACGTGCACGCCTCTACATCGACCAGTATGTACGTACATGTTCGCGACCAGAATGACAACGCTACGTACGCTTCGACTAGGTGGGTCCCGACTATCAGGCACTTCCTTGCCTGCAAAGATGTAGCTGGTGGGTCCCAGCAGTCAGGGGGCGAATCGTTTTGTTTTATTTTTTTTGCCCGGACGCACTTCCTTGCGTGCGAAGATGTAGCTGGTGGGTCCCAGCAGTCAGGGGGCCGAATCGTTTTTTTTTTGCCCGGACGCACTTCTTTGCATGCGAAGATGTAGCTTGTGGGTCTTAGCTGTCAGGGGGAAACGTTTTTTTTGCAAAATACGGTGGCCCGTCCGGTGGGTCCCCGCTGTCAGGTGGAGGAATAATTACTTTGCGTGTAATAAGGAGGCACTTCCTTACAGCCGCGGTGGACCCAACTGTCAGCCTCTCCATGCATAGTACTCTTCCGATGGAAGTAGGTCATTGACCACATTGACCACGCCGCGCCGAGAGCACCACGGCGGTGGACGACGGAGAGGCCTAGGAAGGAGACGACGCGAAGCCGGGGAACATGCAGCAGTGGATGCCCACGCGAAGAGGAGTACGAGGGTGAGGCTGCCGTCGCTGCAGAATAACAGGGGGTGTGGGTGAGTAGAGGGTTGGCCTGGCCAGCGGTGGGAGTAGTAGGGGGCGGTGAGGCCTCCGCGGCATCACAGCCGGCCACTGGAGGCAGGAGCACGCGGCACGACCGGCGCTGCTTTGGGCGGCCGGAGCACGAAGACCAAAGGTTGAAGAAGCACTACGGCCGTTGGATGGACATCGTACGGTCACTGGAGCTAGAGTCATTCATATTGACTAAGTTGACAAAGCCCTCTGTCCCCGTAAACTTAGTAGGCCCACAAGTCAGCCTCCCACCAAGGTGAGTCCCAGCTAGCAGGGGGAATATTCATTTTTTTGTGGGTAATAAGGAGGCATTTTCGGTAGGTCCGAGCTGACAGCGGGGGGAATGTTTTTTTCGTGAAATACAGAGACCCTTCCGGTGGGTCCCAGCTATCAGGTGGAGGAATCATTATTTTGCGCATAATAAGGAGGCATTTTCCTGTGTGGGCCCCTACTGTCATCCTCTTCTGATGGTTGTTGTTTGTTGACTATGTTGACCTCGCCGCGCCGAGAGCACAAACGCGATGGACAAGGGCGGAGCCCAGGAAGAGAACCACCCGGAGCTGGCGAAGCCACCGCAGCGGATGCCCATGCTGAGGGGAGAACGAGCGCTGACTGGTCGGCTGCGGGGTGAGGCTGACGTTGCCGCAAAATAACAGGATGTGTGGGTGGTTAGAGGGATGGCCTGGCGGCAGCACAGCCAGCCACGGGAGGAGGGAGCAGGTAGTCCCAGGAGGAGGGCGGCTGGGAGCAGGAAGATCAGAGATTGAAAAAGCACGGCGGCCGTTGGATGGACATCCAACAGTCACTGATGTGTGTTGACTAAGTTGACAAAGCCTTGCATACGTGTCAAAAAAAATTTAGGATAGTGGCATCGTCAACCTAGTAGGCCCAGAAGTCAGCCTCCAAATCTCCCTAAGTAGCCCTTGAACCAGGCTTCAATGACGACGAGTCCGGTGCATAGATTGTCTTCGGCATTGCGAGGCTGGTCTCCAAATACTCCAAGATGAATTCCGAACACAAGGACCGTGTCCAGTTCTACAAGACAAATTTCATATACCACCGTAGAGAGAATAATAAACCACGAATCTAATCTGTTGACAACTCTTCGTAGCATGACATCACGCCATGGCCCGGTCATTATTCGAACCGTTTTCTACAACCTGCTTCCGCACATATTGTGAGGCGGTTTCCTTGGCACGTCTTATCAAAGCAGAGATCGTGCCGCCTTATCGCGGGGTTCTCTTCAATACGGGCGTGGGTAACCCAACCAGCGCCATCAATCGGGGCGCTTGGAAAATAAGTGATTTCGAGAGGCATGTGGGGAGGCGCACATTCTGCACCGCCTTTATAAAGGGACAAGAATCTTCCGTTTTCACCCACGCCTTCTTCCTCCTTTGCTCATCCGTTCTCGCACTCTCGAGCCCCAGCTCCCAAGTTCTCACCTTCTCCGTAGGACCGCAGCATGTCCAGAGCGGGAGGCAAGTGGATGGCCTCCTCTGTCACAGAGGAGGACATTACCAAGCTTCGGGCGGCCGGATACTTGGCCGAGAGCATCGCGCACAGGCTTCCGGCAGAGGGACAGATCAACCCCACCCCAAAGTCTCGGGAGAGAGTAGTATTTCTCCCTCATTTCGTCCGCGGACTAGGATTTCCACTCCACCCGTTTGTTCGCGGGCTCATGTATTACTACGGGCTAGATTTTCACGATCTAGCCCCGAATTTCGTCCTCAACATCTCTCGACGTTTATCGTCGTGTGCGAGGCCTTCCTCCGCATCACGCCTCAGGGTGTGTGTTCAGTTTTTTCGGTTTGATTCGGTTCGTGTATACGGTTTTCGGTTTATACGGTTTTTATACTTTGGTTTATATGGTTTTATACACAGATACGGTTCGGTTTCGGTAATAACCATTTAATTTCGGTTTGGTTTCCGTAATAACCAAAATAACCAAAGTTGACGCGAATTTTTGAACAATGCATAATTTTTTTATCACATGATTCAATTTGTGTATGTAGGTTAGTTTTTTCTTTTGAGAACTATGTACATAAATTAAATCATTAGGTGTCATACATGATTTGGTGGGGCATATATGTATCATGTATGTACGACATGCACCAGATCGAGGCATATGACTGATGAGGCGTTGAGCCGTTGATAGAGATGTATTCACATACTTGGAAAATTTGAGGATAAGACAGGGATAGAGCACCCCGTGCACTACGCTAGCCTCCAGGTTTTTGTATGTGAAAGAATGCCACGAAATACCATAGCGCTAGCCTGTAGCCTCCAGACTCCTAGTCCAAGCGCAGCACCAGGCCACCAGCCCAGCGCGTGCGTTGGGCAGCCAAGGGCCCAGGCGGCCAGGCCCAACCGACAGGCGCTAGCCACCAACTCGGGCGCCAGCCGCGCCACGCAATAGTACCACCTCGCGGAGCGAGCAGGATTGAGATGGGTGGATGGCTATAAAAGGAGGGGCAACGGGAGGGATCAAGATCAACTCAGGGCTTTGGTTGTTTAACACACAACGAAGAGTTTCGGTTTAATTTGGTTTAACCGAAAACCGTCGGTTTCTAACATAAAAAACCGAAGGCTATATGGTTTTCGAAATTGAAAACTGAAACTGAAACTGAAACTTGAAAAACCCGAAATTCGGTTCGGTTTGGTTTTTTTTTGGTTCGGTTTTTGGTTTTCGGTTCTTTTTTGCACAGGCTGAATCAAGCCCCACTTCGGCCTGTGGTTGCAAATCTTCTGCGTGAAGCCAAAGATCGTGAGTGGTCAACAGGCGGAGTTTGGGGGCGCCATGGTGGGCAGAATGCCCAACCTTACATGGCTTGACAGCACCTTCATGGAGACTGTGAAAGGGTGTCAATCACGTTGGTTTTACATCACCGAGCCGCGGGACGCCAACTGGGTGGCAGCCCCCAAATTCATACTCGAAATCCCCATGCGGCTCACTTCATGGGAAAAGAAGGGCCTAGACTGGGGCGAACCCACGGAGTTGACCGGACTCGAGACCTCCATCAGAAGTATGAGGGACAAGAAGATCAAGCTTGTCAACGTGGTCCAGGTCATGCTCGTTCGCCAGAATCTCCCGTGCCAAAGACAGGCATTCGATATGTGGGAGTTCGATCCGGTCGAACACCAGATGCTGCTGAAACTCTTCGACACGACGCACAAAGACGTCTGGAGGGTACTGTTCAAGACCAGCGAAGTTCCTCCCCCCCTTTCCGAGGACCGTGGACTCAGCGCGAAGCGCCTTGCCAATCCGGTAAGTCCTCTGACTATCACAAGATGCTCCTTCCCTAGTACATTCGTGGGAGGATTTTTAAGTCACCATGCTGACCAAACAGGATTGGGTGGAGACGACAGAGCGAATTGACTGCCCGGCTCTGCTACCTGAGGATCCAGCAGACGCACTCCTAACGAAGATGCTGGTTCCGGCGCCTTACAAGGTGTTGGAGAAAAAGGCTGAAAAGAAGGCCACGGGGACCAGGAAGGGTCTCCGACGCGAGGTCACACCAAACGCCTCACCAGGGGATGACGAGGCACACTCCTCCCACAAAGGGGAGGAGAGAAAGAGGAAGGCCACCCCAACTGAGGGGGCCGAAGGCTCCAAGAAGGCGGCCGCGGGTACCAGAAAAGGTCTCCGGCGCAAGGCCATGATAGAGGAAGATTACCCCCACAGAGACGAGGGGAAACATGAGAAAATGCCCCCTCCCCGCACTCAGGAGGAGAAAAAAAAGGAAGGCCGCCCCGTCGGGGGAGGCTGGGAAACTTAAGAAGGGAAAGGCGTCCCGTCTGGATCACTCCACTACTGCCGCGTACAGCGAGGTGGAGTGGCTACCCAGGGACAAGCCCCGGGCGAAGTCGTAAGTATCCGAAGTCTCTTATACTTTTCGTGCGGCTTCCCCGTAATGGTCTGTAATAACGCCGAACTCGTATATTCAGTCCGGCCAGGTCCAACCTCGGTGTATCCTCTTCGGAGGGATCCTTGAGTGAGTCAAAGATGATCAGCAATTCACTCCCGATGGCCACCTCCCCACGACCCGCGGACGACACCGAGGTGTTGTCCCAGAGGATACCAGAGCAGGGGGCGCTCATTCTGGAGGTCCCCCAGGGAAAAATCCCAGGCGCCGGTGTCGGCGTTCTGGGAACGGGGGTCCCCATACTTGCCTGCCTGCGGCCTGCGGCTTGTCTCAAAGGAGGCCTAGCACAGCCCATCTTCATCAACACAAGCTCAAGACCCTCGCGAGGGGCCAAGCCTCGCAGGGCGGACGACAAGGAGCTTCCTGAGGCACTGCCTCGTCAGGCTGGCTCACGAGGAGGCGGAGAGTTCAAGGCAGGGTACCTCACGAGGTGCCCATGACGCAAGCCATGACGACCAAGGGGGGCAGTCGGGCGCCAGCCCCCGCAGTGTCCTCCTTTCCTCTTTGGCGCAAAGGGAGCAAGCGCAGGTGAGAGCATCAAGAAAAGGTGTCCATTTCGGTGCAACGAGACCAAGACCAGCCCAACGACCGGAAGGAAGTCAACGAGACCAAGACCAGCCCACCAGACCCTTTGACAGGCGAGGACCAACTTTAGTCAGGATAAGTGTACCCGCTGTTCCCCTTCGAAATTGCCAATTGTTGGTGCCCTTCCCGCTCAATATTTGGGAAGAGGCCTAAGGCCTTTGCCAATAAATAGGACTAGCCACCCCAGGGTAGAGGCATCTGGACCTGACCTAGCAATCAGGATCCTCACCAAGAAACCAGTAGATAGAGCGATCGAACTCCTCCCAGCAGGTCGTCGCACCAGCCAAGAACAGACCCTCGCGAGGCTGTTCTTCCTTATAAGGTTCATCATCAAGCCCAAGAGGCAATCCACCACACCACACACTGGAGTAGGGTATTACACCACAATGGTGGCCTGAACTAGTATAAATCTTGTGTCTCTTGTGTTGTTCTGTTTGGTAGTTTAGATCCTAGCGATTCGGCGAGGAGCGAGCCGGTAGAGGGTTGAATCTCCGCGCGCACCCCAGTGTTCGAACCTCAAGGGTCTGCCGGAACCCGAAATCCGATATTTGGCGCGTGAGGTAGGGGTGCGCCGGAATTTGCCTTCCGTCGTCTCGTTCTTCTCCGATCAATGCATCCATGTCTGACGCTTGTCGGGCTCGCGCCGAGCGCCGAGCCGCCCTCGCTTCCCATGTCGCCCAGACGGCTCCCGTTGGCGGGCGCCCTCGTCGTTCCCCGTCACCTGCCGTCAACGCCGCCACCGGCCCGGTGGGGAACAAACAGCAAGCATCGTCCCAGCATCCATCCATGAGGCGGGACGGCCGCACTGCCACACCCTCGCTCACCCCCGCTGGTTCTTCGTCACGCGCGCACCCGCGCGGCCATGGAGGCCCGAGCTGCGCTCATCGCGGCAAACGAGCTCCTGCGCTACCGCCCCATCGACGACATCTACGAAGAATGGCTCGACCGAGTCGCCGAGCTCGTCCGTGCCGCCGGAGGCGCCCCCGCGCCATCCTTCTCGCTGCACCGCACCCCGCCCTGCACGGGCAATGAAGCTCCTAGGGCGCCTCAGCCACCTCCTCCTCAAGAAGGCGCCCTGGCCCCAAGGCGCGCGTCCCCTGGGCGGAACCCGCTCCATCAGGTGCCAGCGCGGCAAGAGCAGAGCTGCCAAGAAGTCCCTTGCCCTCGAGAAGCTGCCCGAGCGCTCCCTGCTCCAGCACGCCAAGACCCTGCGCTACCCCCAGCCGCAGCGCATGGGGACCTGCAGGACCAAGATCTCCGTTGCCCAAGGCCCCCTGTGTCCATGGCAGGCTGCCGCGCCTCACCTCCGAGCTGCGTAGCGTCGCGTGGCCCGGCAAGTTCAAGCCAGACCTGCCTCCTCGCTACGAAGGTACGGCTGACCCTGCAGAGTTCCTCCAACTCTACGAGTTGGGTATCGAGGCTGCCAACGGAGACGAAAAGGTCATGGCGATCTGGTTTCCCATGGCGCTCAAGGACGGAGCCCGCACCTGGCTCCTGAATCTGGCCCCAGACACGATCTCCTCTTGGAATGAGATGCGCACCCGCTTCATCGCCAACTTCCAGGGTACTCGCGACCGACCACCCGCCATGAGCGACATGCGCCGTATCAAGCAGCAACCAGGGGAAACCCTGCAGAAGTAAATCCAGCGCTTCAACAACGCACGCCTCAAGATCGCCAGGGTGACGGAGGAGGCCATCATCTCTGCCTTCTTCGACGGTGTGCGCGACGTCAAGATGAAGGAGGAGCTGGCGATGCATGAAGACCTGTGCACCTCCTTGGAGCTGTTCAACTTGGCGACCAAGTGCGCCAGGGCTGAGGAGGGACGCCTCTCCCTCCTCGAGCTGCCTGCCGCGGACCCAGAAGAGAAGAAGCCCAAGGCCAAGGACGTGAAGTGCAAGGGGGCTGCCGTACTCGCTGCCGAGCCAGACACCAAGGGGGGCAGAGATCAGCCTGAATCCTCCAAGGGCAGTCGGTACTGCGTGTACCACGACCTCCACACCCACAACACCAATGAATGCCAAGAGCTCCGGGCCATGCTTGAAGGAAGGGTCGGCAGACGTCCCGACTACAGCGACCGGGGCTACGACCGAGGAGGAGGAAGGAATGCAGGACGTTGTGAAGACCACGGCCCACGCCAAGGGTAGCGCGACCAACCTCGCGAGGATCGCTGGCAGGACCCGCCTCGCGAGGGAGGCTGTCACATCCCTAGCTTTTGGATTTGCACTAGGCTAACTTCATGTGTGCATCATGTTTAAACTTTGAAAGAAACTTGAAATGGGGATGTCCAAACCCTAGTACCAAATGGAATTCAAATAGGTTCAACCTAAAAATATTTTCAGTGAATCCAAATGGCTTTCAAAAATGTTCATCATTTCTGGAAAATGCTTGAAACCATAACCAGAGGTGTTGCACATTTTTCCATGACATATTTGGTCACTGAATTAAATCATATGTACTTTGCATTTGGGCATTTAAATGCTATTAAATATCTTAAATGCTCGAATAATCATAAACTAAAATGTTTACTGTGGTATATATCCTAAACAGTAGCCATTATTAGTTTCATGATTTTTGGATCTATTTCAGTATTTTAAATAAAGCCCTAAAGACTGAAGAATAATAGAAAACAAAAACAATAAATAAAATAACACACAGAGAGAGAGAGAGAGTTAGTACCTGGGCCTTACCTGGCGCCACCAACCGGCCCAGCACAGCCCAGCCCACCGCCGCTCCCC
>NC_041387.1:84189846-84199289 GCF_002162155.2 Triticum dicoccoides | reverse complement strand
CCTCCTCCCTTCCTGCCTGCCTGGCTCCTCCCCGGTGCTCCTCTGAAGATGCCACGCAGCCGCCTGTTGCCGTCTAGACCTTCCTCTCTTCCCCTTCCTCTTTTTCCCCCTCCTCTGTACTCTCTCTTGTATGCACCCGAGAGCGACCGCCGCCGCCGTTCGCCGCCACCGTGCCCAGAGCCACCCCCTCACCCTTCCGCCATGCCCCAAGGCTCCGCCTCGACGCCACGGAGCTCCAAGACGAAGCACGCGCCTGCGGGATGCTCGAAGCGACGCCATCTTCATCACCTTCATCGCCGGCCGCCGGAGATCCCACTCGCCGCCCCGCTCACTCTGGTGCTTCCCCGAGCACGCCGAGGCCACCTCTGCACTCGCCGTGAGCCCCTGCCCCTTCTCCCCCTCTCCGTTCTCGCTCTCACACGCCGTAGCCGTCGCCCCCTTGTTGACCGAAACCCGCCGCCGCCCGCACTCGTCGCCGGTGATGCTCCGGTGACCATTTGGTCCCGGACATGTGCCCATCTTACTCACCGCATCACGTAGACGCCGTAGGTGCTAATCGCACATCGCCACGGCCATCGTAGCGTCGACCCCGAGCTCCGGCGACCGCCAAGGTCGACGCCGGCGACAACTCTGGCCTCCCCAGGCCCAACCGCCACCACCACTAGATGCGCGAGTTCACCAGCAGTCCGTAGCGCGTCTCCGCTGTCGATTTGGTCGACGGTGAACCAAATCCGAGCCTCGCCGACGTCATGTCGCCGGTGGGTTTGACCCCGTTTGACCGGGGTTTGACTTTCCCCTGACCCACTGACGTGTGGGCCAGGCCCCTGCTTAATTAGGCGGTAGATTAATTAGCGTTAATTAACTTAGTTAGTTAGGTTAGCCACTAACATGTGGGCCCAGGCTTTAACTAAACAAGATTATGTTTAGTTTAATTTTAATTAACCCTGTTGGTTAACTGTGTCACTGACGTGTGGACCCCAAACGTCAGGTTTGACCTGGACCGGGTCAGTTGACCTGCTGACGTCACAGTGACGTAGTGCTGACGCCATAACTCATTTTCTGGATTAATTTTAATTCAGGAAAATCCAGAAAATAGTATATACATCTATCCATCTGTACCATTTTCATGCATGTTAGAACAACTTAAGACTACTGTTTAGGACAATTCAATTAAATGGCATTTAAATAACCACATGTGGAGTTTGAATTTGAATGTTGGATTCAAACCAACTTCATTTAATCTGGTTTTAGTTGCATTAGCACAAACCACAGCATATTGCCATGTCACATTCATGCATCATATTGTTCATTGCATTGATTGTGTTTCTTCTTGTTTGCCGGTAATTGTTCCCTCTCAGTAGACGTGTTTCCGACGATGAGATCGATGACACCGATGAAGAGCTATATTATCTTCAGAAGTGCCAGGCAAGCAAAACCCCCCTTGTTCATTCCGATACAATCCTACTCTCTCGCTCCTGCTCTCTTTTACTGCATTAGGACAACACTGATTCATCTATTACTTGCTGCGGTAGCTGAACCCCTTTATCCTTTGCATGACCTGTCATTGCCACAGTAAATAGATGAAACCCACTAGCATGAGTAGGAGTTGTTTGAGCCCTGTTGTGCCTACTCATTCATGCTTGTTTTTCATGCCTGCTACTGCTTAGAGTTGAGTCAGGTCTGATTCATCGGGGATGAATCAGAGGTGTGTAAACATGTCCTACTGTGTGTGAACTAAGTGTGTGAACACGATTTGGTAAAGGTAGCGGTGAGAGGCCATGTAGGAGTACATGGTGGGTTGTCTCATTGCAGCCGTCCTCAGGAACTGAGTTCTGTGTTTGTGATCCATGAACAGTTACTACAACACATTGGGCTCCGGGCGCTCCAAGCTCTCTCGACTTATTAATCAACCTGATATCTGTCCAGGAGTTGCAACTAGTTTCTAGTGTTTGTAGGTAGTGTTAGTAGTCTACCAAGTGGCACCCGGTACAGGTGGGCTTGGGACAGACTAGGCACAGTGGCCCGGTGTACCAAGTGGCACCCGGATGGTGGACTTGGGAACCCTGCACACATCGTTTGGGGCCGTGAGCGACACCCCGGCCGGATCTCCTTGCGGATGGAATCCGAATAGGCGATAAACCTGGACGAGAAACCTGTGTGGTTAGTCAGGTCGTGGCCGACTCCCTCGCCAGGCTTCCGCTTGAAGGTTGCCGAGATACACAAGGTGTACATGGCGGTAAGTGGCGAGAGCGTGTGTGAAGAAGTACACCCCTGCAGGGTTAATATGATCTATTCGAATAGCCGTGTCCATGGTAAAGGACTTCTGGGTTGCCTGTACAGTTCATAGACAAGTGAAAGTGGATACTCTAAAATACGCAAGACAAGCGTGAGTGCTATGGATGGCGTTCTCGTAGGGAGACGGAAGCAGATCCATAGTGGTGTATTGATATGGTGAATATGTGGACTCGTGTGCGCCACCTCAAGAGAGTTACTTGCAGTCGTAGTTCAGGATAGCCACCGAGTCAAAGTTGGCTTGCTGCAGTTAAACCCCACCATCCCCTTTGTTGATAATGTTGCATATGTAGATAGTTCTGATGTAAGTCTTGCTGGGTACATTTGTACTCACGTTTGCCTATTTTATGTTTTTGCAGAGAGACTTCAGTCTCGCTAGTAGTTCCACTTGGACTTCGACGTTTAGCTTGTTACCTCAGCTACGATCTTGTGCCCTCGGCAGGATCTGGTAGTTAGTCAGGCTTCTCAGCCTTTTTCATTTGTAGTTGTCTGTACTCAGACATATTAATCTTCCGCTTGTGCTTGACTTGTTTGCTCTGAATGTTGGGTCATGAGACCCATGTTTGTAATATCTCGCTCCTCGGAGCCTATTGAATAAAATACTTGAGTTGTAGTGTCATTTTGTGATGCCATGTTGTATTTGCACATGTCGAGCATATTGTGTGTATGTTATTGAAATGCTTGGTATGTGTGGGATCTGACTATGTAGTTGTTTATCCTTGGTAGCCTCTCTTACCGGGAAATGTCTCCTAGTGTTTCCACTGAGCCATGGTAGCTTGCTACTGCTCCGGAACACTTAGGCTGGCCGGCATGTGTCCTTCTTCGTTCCTGTGTCTGTCCCCTCGAGGAAATGTCACGCGATGAATTCCGGAGTCCTGCTAGCCCAGTGCTACAGCCTGGATTCACTCGCTGATGACTGACTCCTTCATTGTTGGGTCATGTATGCCTGTCCCTATAAGTTAGTGCCACTTTGGGTTCACGACTAGCCATGTCAGCCCAGGTTCTTTGTCATATGGATGCTAGCGGCACTATCATATACGTGAGCCAAAAGGCGCAAACGGTCCCGGGCCAGGTAAGGTGGCACCCGTGGGAATACCGTGCGTGAGGCCGCAAAGTGATATGGCGTGTTACATGCTAGATCGATGTGACTTAGGATCGGGGTGCTGACAGTTTTGGTATCAGAGCTTGACTGCCTGTAGGTTTACCAAGCCAAACTGGTTGAAGTTGAGTCTAGAAATTCTTTAGTTATATAAGGGAATTGATTGTGGGATGGAACGTAAGGCTATTTTTACTCCTTATACCTTATGCCTTCTGATCCGAGTCATCATATCTTTCCTACGGGATTAAGGAACTAGGCTATCTCTTCTGTCTATCAGGATCGCATGTTACTAATCCGTAGACCTATAGGATTGATGGATTCAAGCCTCAGTTCGGTCTCTACTGCTTCCATATGTTAACTGTTGATCTCGAAACCTCGATATTGTGATGTTGAGTGGCTATGCCACCATTTTGCCGGATGTCTCAAATCTTTTTGAGCATTTACAACCGTCATGCTGTCCGAGTCATCCCAGGTTTCTACAATATTCTGATGCATTTGCAAATCCCTTCCTCCTGTTTCTGATATCTCTTTGGGCCAGTTTGACCACACTAATCGGTGAGTTGAGGTACTCTATTGCTTTGACATATATGTTGGAATTATGATTATGGCCCTAGGTGTCTTGGAGTATTACCTAGTAATCTAGCCATGTTTGAGTTCCCAGTGTGATGACTCTGGCCGTCATTCTCGAAAGCATCCCGTGATGCCACTTAGTAGTAGGTATTCTACTCCTGGGTTTCTGAACCCGAGATTCATCCTACTTACCTCGTGTTGTTAGTGTTTGCTAGTTCCTTTAGGGTATTGGTAACCTTTGCATTAGTCCTCGATGTCCGT
Source organism: Triticum dicoccoides (assembly GCF_002162155.2). Classification (NCBI taxonomy): domain Eukaryota; kingdom Viridiplantae; phylum Streptophyta; class Magnoliopsida; order Poales; family Poaceae; genus Triticum; species Triticum dicoccoides. Next base: position 84,195,067 of record NC_041387.1, on the reverse strand, counting down.
GGTATTTCCTTCTTCCAAATACCATGTACTGCTTATGGCGGAAGTTCCTTGAACCAAAAGATCACAACCAGAGTGCTCTTGACGAGTTCTCGTTGCTATGCCGTGACTCTGCCAGTCCTACCTTTCTGCATGGGTTGTCTGGAAGAAATATGTTGAACTCGTTCGACATGCTAATCCATGCATCCACAACTCAGAAAATCGCATGTTCCTTTGAGTTGTCTCTCTTTAGTTGTCTTCTGACCCTTGTCTATCAATTGATAGTCAAGAGTATGTGTGCATGCGTTCATCGATGCCTATTACTCTTGTGGTCCATCAAGCCATTCTATTCCAGAATGACTAGGAGAAATGAACTCCAGTACCTCATCCATATCTAGGATTGGGTCAAAGTAGTCATACTCCGCAGACCAAAATACTAATCCAGCTTTTGTTCTGTTCTACCCTGAAGTATTACCCTATTTATGTCAAGAAAGTCATAGGAATTACACATCATCTTATGAACTCTTGATACAGTGATACTTCTCGCCCTCATTATTCATTTCTCGGTTCCCGTATTGTTGCAACCGGAATGTCGATAAGTGAATCGTGATGTGTGAAATCTATACTCCTAGCAACCCCGTTGCTTTGTAGTTAAAGGACAATAGTTACATCCTTATCATGTTGGTTATTGAATCACCATCCTAAGGTTGATCATGCTAGCTAGTCCATATCCCTGGTGCACCCTTCGATCAATGAGTTCGGATTGTGTCAATCCGTTGCTCGCTTGATCATATCGTCTTGCCCTGAACAGCAAGATTGTTCTCGAGCTTAGTAGCATATCGGTGGTTCGTGATTTTCCGAATATCTTCTTGAAAGTATCACCAGGTTGCCACCTGACCGCTATGTTGAGTTCGTGATCAAGTTGGTTTCCTTGTAAACCACCTTTTCCCCAAGAATCTGTGTTGGATACCCCTGAGCTAGTTGGTTAAGGTAAACAACAACTTGGAGAGTTGGAAGGTGGAAGCTTGTCCGACTTAGCTCGTTTTAAGGGATATCTGGTATGTGTGTGTTGAAGAAAGATGATATTCTCATCGATTGGTCCTCGTGATCAGTTGTTGGATCTGGTGTCTTGTCAAAACTTTGATTTGAGTGTGGGCTATCCTCAAATCAAATCAGAACCAACGATATCCATAATGTTGTCGTACTCGTGGTTGATTCCTCGAGCATACACCATTACATCCTTTGGTCTGACCAATACTATCACATTATTCACATAACGGTGGATATCCAGTGATATGGAAATTCCGATGAGTTGTTGTTGAGCCTATCAGCAACATTTTGTCTCCTCCATGATTTGTGTTGAACATCCAGCTAGTGTTGGAAACTTGTGTAAGCATTTTCTTCATGCCCCGTTCATGAAGTATATGTTTGGATGAAAGAAGTGACTTCCTTTGATTCACGTGCATTTGGTGTAAGTTGCCACCGTGAATTCAAGAAAGTTTGTCTTTTGCTACTCTGGAATCATCCCAAGTCAGTCATGCATGTGCAAAGTATACTGTGGTTTGGTAGATTAATTACCTCCACTCCATATGTATTTCATAGCACACCAAGTGTCACGCCCAATATGCGACCCTATCCAAAAGGAACTCGAAGGTCCCACCAAGGATAGACCCGCATATTGAAACGTTTTTGCAAGGTGGATATCATTATATCAACATCACATAATAGATGGGGATACATACATAAGGCATACAATGCCACACGAATACAACAATATATCATACACAATATCAACATCCGACTACTGATGAAACACAAACAGAAGCTCAAACGACATCCACCCTGCTAGCCCAGGCTGCCGACCTGGAACCTATTCCCTGATCGAAGAAGCAAAAGAAGAACTCAACGCAATCAAGCATCGCTCTCGCGTCATGATCATCGCATAACCTGTACCTGCAACTATTGTTGTAGTAATTTGTGAGCCACGAGGACTCAGCAATCCCATTACCATGGGTATCAAGACTAGCAAAGCTTAATAGGAAAGGAAGGGGCAGAGTGGTGAGGTTGCAGCAGCGACTAAGCATATATGGTGGCTAACATACGCAAATAAGAGCGAGAAAGAGCAAGAGGAACGGTCGTGAAAATAGAAAAGATCAAGAAGTGATCCTGAACTCCTACTTACGTCAAACATAACCCAAAGCCGTGTTCACTTCCCGGACTCCGCTGAAAAGAGACCATCACCGCTACACACGCGGTTGATGCGTTTTAATTCGGATCTGGTGTCAAGTTATCTACAATCGGACATTAACAAATTCCCATCTTCCTATAACTGCAGGCACGTCTTTCGAAAGATTATACCCTGCAGGGGTGTCCCAACTTAGCCCATGACAAGCTCTCGCGATCAACGAAGGAATATACCTTCTCCCAGGAAGACCCGATCAGACTCGAAATCCCGGTTTACAAGACTTGTCGACAATGGTACAACAAGACCAGCAAGACCTCCCGCTGTGCCGACAATCCCGATAGGAGCTGCACATATCTCGTTCTTAGGGCACACCGGATGAGCTAGACAACGGGTTGGCATACACCCTGGTTGCCCAGGGGGCGCCGGACGTCGCTCGGTTTGGACCAACACTTAGACAAGCATTGGCCCGGGGGGGCTAAAATAAAGATGACCCTCGAGAGGGCGACTCCCAAGGGAAAAGTAGGTGGTGGTGAGGCAAATGGTAAAACCAATGTTGGGCCTTGCTGGAGGAGTTTTATTCAAAGCGAACTGTCAAGGGGTCCCATAAATCACCCGACCGCATAAGGAACGCAAAATCCGGGAACATAACACCGGTATGACGGAAACTAGGACGGCAAGAGTGGAACAAAACACCAGGCAAAAGGCCGAGTCTTCCACCCTTTACCAAGTATATAGATGCATTAATAATATAAGAGATATTGTGATATCCCAACCAAAATCCTGTCCACCATGGAGCAATCTTGTACTTCACCTGCAACTAGCAATGCTATAAGAGGGCTGAGCAAAACGGTAACATAGCCAAACAACGGTTTGCATAGGTAAGGTGTCAAAGGTTAGAGGTTCATGGCAATTTGGGATGGCTTGATAAACATGTGATAGGTAGCGCAGCAAAGCGATAGATCGAAGCAACTAGCATAGCAAAGATAGTATTGAGATCCACGGCCATCTTGCCTGAAATCCCGCTAGGAAGAAGAACGAGTCCATGAAGAAGACGAATGGATGAAGCCGAACCAAGCGTAGACGAACGAATCCTCACGATCGCAACGAAACAGGAACTATCGATAAGAAGCACACAACATAGTAAACACACCACACATGAACAAGACATGATGCACAAACAAGCATGATGCATGACAAAGCTACATGAAGCTACTCATGGCAAGAGATGAAGCAAACAAGAGCAACACATCAAGGCAAGTTTAAATGAGGCCGGGAACAACATATAACAATTCCGGTAAGTCCTCATATGCAAATTTCGAAGTTGGTCCAGATCTGAATAAACCTTAAGTTCAAGTTGTTAAACAACAAGTTAAGATGCACAAAGATGATCTACACGAGATTCTAGCCAAGTTACATATAAAGTTCAATTAGTTCGGAGCTACGGCCTAGAAGATATGAGCAAAACAAGTTAAACATGGCATTGATGCAAAATGCATACAAACATCAAGCAAACACACCAAAATAAGGATGCAACATGATAATATTAAGCTACATGTAATTCTAAGCAAGTTTCATATAGAGCATGCTCAAAACGGAGCAACGGTTCAACACACACGCATGAAACAAAGTTTAAAGGACAAGCTGTCCAAAACAGCGACTAGGCATATTGCAAGCATCAAAACAATATGCTACAGCACCCAAAAAAAATAACAAAAGGCATGGGCATGATGAACAGGTAAAGCATTACAAAACATGAACACTGAGCTATCTCCAGAAATCACTAGAACATGCTCAAACACACATGGTAATATAGCAAGTTATGCTAGTTTAAGACTTTGCAGAAGATAACATCACGATGCAATGTTTAGAGCTATCAAACAACATGTTACAGGAACTTATCATGGCAACCAAAGGCATGGCATGAATCTACTAATCGCATAGATCAAAAGTCCCTTAGTGACCATAAGCCAAAAAGGATCAGAAAATAAGATGGCACCCACGTAAACATAGCAAGTTTTTATACACATTCAAACATGGCAGAAACATAATTATGAAGGCATGTTGATGATCTTGTGCAACTCACTACAGAGCAAAACATGGCATGGCAAGGCACCCAATAGTAAGAAGACATATTTGTGAAGCTAAGCTTGGTAATAGCAAGTCCATAGCATGCAAGGATCAACTATAGCAACGTTGGCAAAATTGAATAACATGTAAACAATCTGCCAGGAAACATTTTGAAGCAAAAGTAGAGCATGCAAATGACATGCTAGATTACTCCATCATTGCAATAAAGGGCATGAATGGATAGACAATAACCTATTGTTCAAAACACCGTTACTGAAGTATCTCAAAATATGCATGGATCTATCTGTAGCAACAAGTTTACATGGCATCAAAATAACAGCAGAACAGGGACTAAAATCAGCAACATCACGATGCCTAGTTTGCATGCTTGTGCTAGTCACCACATTGATCACAAAAATACATGGTAAGCACCTCTGTAAATAAGATATGGCATATTTCAAAACACATGTAGACATCAACCTCATAGGATGCACACATCAATCATGGCAAAAATGACAAAAGAGCTCGTTCTGTTAACAGACAGCAGATAACATCATGAAGCACTCTTGCAACAATCATTCAGGCATCTAGATGACCTCAAATGAATATGATGCAATCGAATGAAATGATGTACTCTTCGAGGCGAACAATTTGACGTATCACACGCATGAAACGGAGCTACAGATGCAGAGATACGGCATGTCGAACATGACATGAAAATTACTGAATTCAGGGACTTAGACGATTTTTCAGAAAAAACGAAGTGAGCGCTGGATAACTAAATCACGCACGGGCGGGCCTTAGAGTGTGCTCACCATGGGCCGCCGGGCCGGTCGGTGACGAGGTGAGGCAGGCGGGCCGGGGCAGAGATGGGCTGGGCCGGCGGCGGGGACGCGGCCCACGTGGCCGACATGGAGGCCCACGCGTGGGAAGGCGCGGTCAACGGGCGCAGGCGGGCGGCGGATCTGAAGCCGGCGAGGCGGCGGCGGGCGG
>NC_041387.1:84117359-84189525 GCF_002162155.2 Triticum dicoccoides | reverse complement strand
GAGAGAGAGGGCCGGCGCGGATGAGGTGGAGAGGCGCGGTTGGAGGAGAGGGGCGGCGGGGTGACGTGGCAGATCCTGATTGGGCGAAACGACGTGTCCGGCGGACATGTCCGGCGCGGATGGACATGTCCGGCGGCGCGGAGGAGTTTGGCTAGGGTTTGGACTGCGGGAATTTCGGGGGAGGCCACATATTTATAGGTAGAGGGAGCTAGGAGTGTCCAAATGAGGAGCTGTTTTCGCCCACACGATCGTGATCGAACGACCGAGAGCATGGAGGGGAGTTAGATGGGTTTTGGGCCACTTTGGAAGGGGTGTTGGGCTGCAAAGAGAGAGGGGCTTTACGGTTACCCGGTTAACCGTTGGAGTATCAAACGACCTCCAAATGGCACGAAACTTGACAGGCGGTCTACTGGTGGTATTCCAAGGCTGCTTGGCAAGACTTGGTCCATTCCAAGAATGTTTAACCCCCACTCACAACAGGAGACAAAAGGGGAACGCCGGAGGGCATAGGAGCGCCGGATCGCGAAACGGACAACGGGGAAAAGGCTCGGATGCATGAGACGAACACGTATGCAAAATGAAATGCACATGATGACATGATAAAATGCAACATGCAAGCAAATGACATGGAAACGACGAAGAATAACTGGCCGACACCTGGCGCATCGAATCCGGGGCGTTACACCAAGCCACTGACTGATTTGTTCCAGGAGAAGGAGTTCCTTTTAAGAGCTAATACGGGCTTAATCAAGGACTCCATTGTCCGCAATGATGGTTCCCTACCAGAACTCGGTAGTGTTTTATTGTAAGACTACCATGTGATCATTTTTGTCTGGGACAGCGTGTTCACACATGTGTAGCAGAACCGGCTCATGTTTTGGAGCTTGCTATCGTAGTTCATTTCCCGAGAATCTCGCAACGTCATCTCGTCGATTTGTGTTGCAAACTTTCATTTTTCTTACTAAACTCGATGAGTCTGGAATATCCTGACACCAACCAGATCTGAATCTCAGGCAGATATGATGGTTGGAACATTTCCAAGAACTATAATATTGGTCCCTCGATAACCGGTAAAGTGGATGTCGTGGCCAACACACCCAGCCGGAAGACCTATTATTGTAGTATCTTGTTTGAGGAAGTTGGCCACCTCCCCATAAGGATCTCGCGGGATTTACCTCCCTAGTTGTTCCTTATGGATTTTTGTGTTCCCGAAGTCCGACCTTTTACTTGATGTTCTAGATATCAAACCATAATTATCTATGGATTACGCTAGCACATCAAGGAGAACATTAGAAGCGGAGTGCTAAATGTCTCCCGGTCGATCATCCAGATATTATTTCCTTGGCCCCGCTAAGGTGAAATCTGAGAAGCTATTATCTTCCTATGCATCTGCGTCGTCCATCACTATCCATCATGGTAGTATGTTGTGTTGCCAGGATCCTTGACACGGATGTTGGTAAAACCTTGATGAATATGGAAATGCTCAAGTTCTTGAGAGCACGCGCAAGCGCTAGGTGTTATCATCGACAATAACTGGGTTTGCTCTCAGCTTCCTCCGTTATGCTATAACTTCTCAAACAGTGGACTCACTCTCTACTGTTGAGCTTCTCCTCAGTTACTAAAATCATCCCTTGTGTTGTTTCCAACAAGGTAATCCACATCATCCATTTTAATCCAAGCATGCCATTCTACCGACCCCCTCCAAATGATCGCTTGAGAATTGCCTTTGGCTGGTATAAAGAGTTTCAATGATCTCTGAATCAAAGGTAATTCTTTTTGCCACCTAAGGGGATATTTCTATGAGTCACCTTCCCTAAGGTTCCCCGTTATGGTGTCATGGCAACTCAACTCCTCGCTACGTTGACAATCGTTCACCACCTCTTAAGTTTGGAATTGTTGTCAACCTAGCGAATCCTCGTCATCTGTTCCATTCCATCCCTCTAGATATGTGCTTCGTGTCTCAGCCCGAGAGATGGTTCTATGCCTCATTCCGTGAGTTGCTCGATCTTCGAGAAGATCGATTCTTCTAGACTTTTCCTTTCTTCTCGTTGTCATGTTGGATGGAGTTCTCAGAGCAAGACGTCGAGACAAAGATGAGGATCAAATCAACGCTCTTATGAAGTGCACCCTGGATCGTGAAGATTATACTAGTTTGCATTCCCCCTTCATCCTACCCTACGCTTGAATCTTGGGACGAGATTCTTGTTTAGTGGGGGCGAGTTGTCACATCCCTAGCTTCTGGATTTGCACTAGGCTAACTTCATGTGTGCATCATGTTTAAACTTTGAAAGAAACTTGAAATGGGGATGTCCAAACCCTAGTACCAAATGGAATTCAAATAGGTTCAACCTAAAAATATTTTCAGTGAATCCAAATGGCTTTCAAAAATGTTCATCATTTCTGGAAAATGCTTGAAACCATAACCAGAGGTGTTGCACATTTTTCCATGACATATTTGGTCACTGAATTAAATCATATGTACATTGCATTTGGGCATTTAAATGCTATTAAATATCTTAAATGCTCAAATAATCATAAAATAAATGTTTACTATGGTATATATCCTAAACAGTAGCCATTATTAGTTTCATGATTTTTGGATCTATTTCAGTATTTTAAATAAAGCCCTAAAGACTGAAGAATAATAGAAAATAGAAACAATAAATAAAATAACACAGAGAGAGAGAGTTAGTACCTGGGCCTTACCTGGCGCCACCAACCGGCCCAGCACGGCCCAGCCCACCGCCGCTCCCCCCCCTGTCGTCTTCCTCCCCCGCCAGAAGGACGGAGGCCCATGGCCGCCCCGCGCCGGCCACCTCCTCCCTCCCTGCCTGCCTGGCTCCTCCCCGGTGCTCCTCTGAAGACGCCACACAGCCGCCTGGAGCCGTCTAGCCCTTCCTCTCTTCCCCTTCCTCTTTTCCCCCTCCTCTGTTCTCTCTCTTGTATGCACCCGAGAGCGACCGCCGCCGCCGTTCGCCGCCACCGTGCCCAGAGCCACCCCCTCAACCTTCCGCCATGCCCCAAGGCTCCGCCTCGATGCCACGGAGCTCTAAGACGAAGCACGCGCCTGCGGGATGCTCGAAGCGACGCCATCTTCATCACCTTCGTCGCCGGCCGCCGGAGATCCCTCTCACCGCCCCGCTCGCTCCGGTGCTTCCCCGAGCACGCCGAGGCCACCTCTGCACTCGCCGTGAGCCCCTGCCCCTTCTCCCCCTCTCCGTTCTCGCTCTCACACGCCGTAGCCGTCGCCCCCTTGTTGACCGAAACCCAGCGCCGCCCGCACTCGTCGCCGGTGATGGTCCGGTGACCATTTGGTCCCGGGCATGCGCCCATCGTACTCACTGCATCACGTAGACGCCGTAGGTGCTAATCGCACATCGCCACGGACATCGTAGCGTCGACCCCGAGCTCAACCGAGCTCCGGCGACCGCCAAGGCCAACGCCGGCGACAACTCCGGCCTCCCCAGGCCCAACCGCCACCACCACTCGATGCGCGAGTTCACCAGCAGTCTGTAGCGCGTCTCCGCCGTAGATTTGGTCGACGGAGAACCAAATCCGAGCCTCGCCACCGCGTCTGGCCTCGCCGGCGTCATGTCGCCGGTGGGTTTGACCCCGTTTGACCGGGGTTTGACTTTCCCCTGACCCACTGATGTGTGGGCCAGGCCCCTGCTTAATTAGGCGGTATATTAATTAGCGTTAATTAACTTAGTTAGTTAGGTTAGCCAGTGACATGTGGGCCCATGCTTTAACTAAACTAGATTATGTTTAGTTTATTTTTAATTAACCCTGTTGGTTAACTGTGTCACTGACGTGTGGACCCCAAACGTCAGGTTTGACCTGGACTGGGTCAGTTGACCTGCTGACATCACAGTGACGTAGTGCTGACGCCCTAACTCATTTTTTGGATTAATTTTAATTCACGAAATTCCAGAAAATAGTATAAACTTCTAAAAATCATAGAAATTCAACCGTAAATCCAAATGAAATAAGTTATATATGAAAACTGATCAGAAAAATCCAATCTATCCATCTGTACCATTTTCATGCATGTTAGAACAACTTATGACTACTGTTTAGGACAATTCGATTAAATGGCATTTAAATAACCACATGTGGAGTTTGAATTTGAATCTTGGATTCAAACCAACTTCATTTAATCTGGTTTTAGTTGCATTAGCACAAACCACAGCATATTGCCATGTCACATTCATGCATCATATTGTTGCATTGCATTGATTGTGTTTCTTCTTGTTTGCCGGTAATTGTTCCCTCTCACTAGACGTGGTTCCGACGATGAGATCGATGACACCAATGAAGAGCTATATTATCTTCAGAAGTGCCAGGCAAGCAAAACCCCCCTTGTTCATTCCGATACAATCCTACTCTCTCGCTCCTGCTCTCTTTTACTACATTAGGACAACACCGATTCATCTATTACTTGCTGCGGTAGCTGAACCCCTTTATCCTTTGCATGACCTGTCATTGCCACAGTAAATAGATGAAACCCACTAGCATGGGTAGGAGTTGTTTGAGCCCTGTTGTGCCTACTCATTCATGCTTGTTTGTCATGCCTGCTACTGCTTAGAGTTGAGTCAGGTCTGATTCATCGGGGATGAATCAGAGGCGTGTAAACATGTCCTACTGTATGTGAACTAAGTGTGTGAACACGATTTGGTAAAGGTAGCGGTGAGAGGCCATGTAGGAGTACATGGTGGGTTGTCTCATTGCAGCCGTCCTCAGGAACTGAGTTCTGTGTTTGTGATCCATGAACAGTTACTACCACACATTGGGCTCCGGGCGCTCCAAGCTCTCTCGACTTATTAATCAACCTGATCTCTGTCCAGGAGTTGCAACTAGTTTCTGGTGTTTGTAGGTAGTGTTAGTAGTCTACCAAGTGGCACCCGGTACAGGTGGGCTTGGGACAGACTAGGCACAGTGGCCCGGTGTACCAAGTGGCACCCGGATGGTGGACTTGGGAACCCTGCACACATCGTTTGGGGCCGTGAGTGACACCCCGGCCGGATCTCCTTGCGGATGGAACCCGAATAGGCGATAAACCTGGACGAGAGACTTGTGTGGTTAGTCAGGTCGTGGCCGACTCCCTCGCCAGGCTTCCGCTTGAAGGTTGCCGAGATACACGAGGTGTACATGGCGGTAAGTGGCGAGAACGTGTGTGAAGAAGTACACCCCTGCAGGGTTAATATGATCTATTCGAATAGCCGTGTCCGCGGTAAAGGACTTCTGGGTTGCCTGTACAGTTCATAGACAAGTGAAAGTGGATACTCTAAAATACGCAAGACAAGCGTGAGTGCTATGGATGGCGTTCTCGTAGGGAGACGGAAGCGGATCCATAGTGGTGTATTGATACGGTGAATATGTGGACTCGTGTGCGCCACCTCAAAAGAGTTACTTGCAGTCGTAGTTCAGGATAGCCACCGAGTCAAAGCTGGCTTGCTGTAGTTAAACCCCACCATCCCCTTTGTTGATATGTTGCATATGTAGGTAGTTCTTATGTAAGTCTTGTTGGGTACATTTGTACTCATGTTTCCCTATTTTATGTTTTTGCAGAGAGACTTCAGTCTCGCTTGTAGTTCCGCTTGGCCTTCGACGTTTAGCTTGTTACCTCCGCTACGATCTTGTGCCCTCGGCAGGATCTGGTAGTTAGTCAGGCTTCTCAGCCTTTTTCATTTGTAGTTGTCTGTACTCAGACATATTAAGCTTCCGATTGTGCTTGACTTGTTTGCTCTGAATGTTGGGTCATGAGATCCATGTTTGTAATATCTCGCTCCTCGGAGCCTATTCAATAAAATACTTGAGTTGTAGAGTCATTTTGTGATGCCATGTTGTATTTGCACATATCGAGCATATTGTGTGTATGTTATTGAAATGCTTGGTATGTGTGGGATCTGACTATCTAGTTGTTTATCCTTGGTAGCCTCTCTTACCGGGAAATGTCTCCTAGTGTTTCCACTGAGCCATGGTAGCTTGCTACTGCTCCGGAACACTTAGGCTGGCCAGCATGTGTCCTTCTTTGTTCCCCTGTCTGTCCCCTCGGGGAAATGTCACGCGATGAATTTCGGAGTCCTATTAGCCCGCTACAGCCCGGTTCACCGGAGTCCTGCTAGCCGAGTGCTACAGCCTGGATTCACTCGCTGATGACCGACACGTTCGTTGTTGGGTCATGTATGCCTGTCCCTATAAGTTAGTGCCACTTTGGGCTCACGACTAGCCATGTCAGCCCAGGTTCTTTGTCATATGGATGCTAGCGGCACTATCATATACGTGAGCCAAAAGGCGCAAACGGTCCTGGGCCAGGTAAGGTGGCACCCGTGGGAATACCGTGCGTGAGGCCGCAAACTGATATGGCGTGTTACATGCTAGATCGGTGTGACTTAGGATCGGGGTCCTGACAGAGGCTAGAGGGATCAGCCTCGCGAGGATCGCCCGCAAGGGAATGCAAGCCTCCCTCCGCTGCCGCCGCAGCCAAGGATAAAGGAAGACCGTCATCAGGACGAGGGGGCTGCGGGCTTCCAGGAACCGCATGCAATCGCCTGCATCCTGGGCGGAGCTCAAGCCCCAGCCTCTCAACGCATCTTCAAGTAGTTCACCCACGAAGTGAATGTAGTCCTTCCCAAGCTCGAGGCCACGCGCCCTCTCAGGTGGTCGGCATGCGCCATCACGTTCAGCTCAGCAGATCAGCTCAAGTGCGCGGCCACGGCCGGAGTCCTCCCGATGCTTTGCTCCCCAATCATCAGCAACGTGCTGGTTACCAAGACCCTCATCAACGGCGGGGAAGGGCTCAATGTCCTGTCCGTGGAAACGTTCAACAATATTCAAGTGCCCTACAGTCAGCTTCAGCCAACCAAGCCCTTCTCTGGACTCACCGACGGCTCCACGGTCCCGATCGGGTAGGTCCGCCTTCCTGTCACCTTCGGGGCACGCGACAACTACCGCACCGAGCTCATCAACTTCGACCTCGCCCACATTCGCCTGCCGTACAATGCCATCCTCGGTTACCCGATGCTAGCCAAGTTCATGGTCGTAACCCACCACGGCTAAAACGTCCTCAAGATGCCAGGAAGTGGCGGGGTCATCACGGTGCCCAGTGAAGAGAGAGACGCAGTGTGCTCCCTGGAGCGAGCCATTCAGGCCGCATCACTGGAAGACCCAGACCGCGGAAGCAGGAAGCTTCCCGAGGTCGCACCCAAGAAGAAGAAGACATCGTCCGGCCCGGCCCCTCAGGAGGCAGGCCCCTCAGGGCCCGTGCCTGCTCAGGGGGAGCCTCCTTCCATCACATAGGGAAGCGCGCCCGACGCCCTCCTCAGGAGGGGCTCGGGGGCTCTCCCCTGGAGGCCGCCGACCTCGCCAAGTTCACGAGGGAGGCGCTTGGGCACCACATGGAGGCGTGCTTCGAAGCACGCTTCCCTTAAGAAGGAGTAAGGCAAGGAGGGCCAAACCCTCAGGAGTTCGTCAGCAAGGCCATTCGGGAGTTACATGAGTCAAGGGTCATGAGAGGCAGCCGCCGCCTACCCGCCGTGGCCCCCCATCCAGGCGAGGATGGTGGGCTACGCGTCTGCATCGACATACCGGGGCTCAACCGAGCCGCGTCTCAAGAGTGCCTCTGGCCCTCGCGAGTGGGACGTTGCGAGGGTCCGCCCCACAGCTACGTGCGCATGCCTTATGGCTTGCCGAACGCGGCTGCTGCGCACCTGCTTCTCATGAGGGCCATCTTGGAGGCTCAAGAGGTCAGGCGTGCCGCAGCCCTAGTGGAGATGGAGATGGCCCGCGAGGAGCCACCAGCGCCTCCGGAGCCTCCTGAGGCCCCTGGGCCTGGGGGCTCGTGAGGATCGGCTCCCGCAGCCCACTGAGCAACATCATCAGGTGACATCTTTCAAGTTTCATTTCTGGCTGGGAGCGCCCTCAGGGCCGCATTATTCCCAGGCCGCGTGGGTCAGTCCCTGCGGCATGTATCCCATTTATTTCATGTCCTTAGCTTACCTTATTGGGGGCGCCCCTCGGGCTGCATCATCCCCAAGCCGCTCGGGCCTGACCAAGCGGCATGTACCCTTCTTGCATTTATCTTAGGGCTATGCTTTCGATCCACCATGCTTGTTATTTGGTGCCTTTTTCTCCTGGGTGTTGAAATCTTGGGCGTTAAAGGAGGGGTGCCTGAGCATCGCGACTTAGGGCATCTACCAGCTCTCCGGCCCTCACCCTCTGGTCTTGTCCATGGCATCGCGACCTAGCATGCCAGCGACAGATGAGACCAGCCCGAGAGCCGGGACCCGAGGACGTAGAGTTTTGACATTTGACCCAGCTTGCGCGTTAAAGGGGGGGTGCCTGAGCATCACGACTCAGGGCTCCTATCGACTCTCCGGCCCTCACCCTCTGGTCTTGTCCATGGCATCGCGACCTGGCATGCTAGCGACGGCTGAGACCAGCCCGAGAGCCGGGACCCGAGGACGTAGACTTTCGACATCTAACCCAGCTTGCGCATTAAAGGGGGGGTGCCTGAGCATCGCGACTCAGGGCTCCTACCGGCTCTCCGGCCCTCACCCTCTGGTCTTGTCCATGGCATCGCGACCTAGCATGCTAGCGACGGCTGAGACCAGCCCGAGAGCCGGGACCCGAAGACGTAGAGCACCGGCATCTGGCCAATTTTGCAGGAACACACTCCAAGATAAGGCCCAGAGCCAGGCGGAGCCCGCCTTGAGGTAGGGCCCCGTGAGTCCCACGCTGGCTCACGAGTACCCCAATACACCTCGCCAGGCCTTTCATGCCCCTCCACAGTAACTGACGGCTGACTGTCGATTGTCGCGACAAACCCTTGTTCCTTCTCTGATGAGCTTGCAAGGAGCGTCGCCAAGCAACCTCACATCGGCCAAGGCACGGATCTAGCGCCGCACCAGGAAGCATTTTTCTGACCCTCGAGATAAGTCACTCCCCGGAAGCACTAGTTATCGCAGCACCGTCCCCGCACCAAGTGCAATCCCGTGTTAGCAACGTCGCTCTCCTTTCTCACTGAATGATGGTTGCTTGAGCACTAAGGGGGACCTCCTGAGCATCGCGACTCAGGGGCTCTTACCAGACCTCGGGCCGCTCACCTCCTGGCCTTGACCACGGCATCGCGACCTGGCATACCAGCGACGGCTGAAGCCGCGTTGGGACTGGGACCTGTCAGCGCAGAGCATCAACCCCTCGCGAGGTCTGAAAGGAGGAAACTAAGCTAAAACGGTATAAGCATCTCGCACTGCTTCACAATAAGGATCATATTGACAGACGGAGCTACAAACATCTTACAAGCCCCCGTGGGGTATATTCTTGGCCCCTCGCAGGAACAAAAGGCGCGAATCCTAAGGAGTCCTAACTACAGGGGGTATCGCGGCAGACGCCACCATCAACAGTGGGCCGCCCAGCACCGACGCCAACCCCATCCAGATCAGAGGCGACAATGGCCTGACGAGCCCGCCCTGCTCCGGGAACGGCCCAGGCTCGGGGGCTCGTAGCTGTCGTCACTCGTCTCCGGAGTTGCGAAGAGCTCGGCGGAGTCACTGGATCCTCCGTCGCCTCCGTCGCCTGAGGAGCGGCCAAGGGAGCAGTCGGCCGGCCTCTGTCTCGCCGCAGCAGGGTCCCGACCGCCTCTCCCGGGGCAGCACTCCAGCCGGCGACCCTCCGCATCGAAGACCTTGAAGGACATCACCGTAGCACCGTCGTACTCCAGATGGATCGTGAGGACGCCCCTCGTCCTGCAGACCCGGGCGACCTCGCCCTAGCCTCGAGTCATGAAGACCTTGCCTGGGGCAATGACCGCGACCTCTGCCCCGGTCGCGAGGGTGCCGCAGCCGGCGTGCTGCAGCCAAAGCCCCAGGGTTTCCCCCCGCCGGACGACGGAGGCGAAGAAAGAGGGGAGACGAATCCAAGACTTAGGAGGCATGGCGGCGTGAAGCACAAACTCTCGGCAGGAGCCCTCGGCATGGACTCCAGGGAGGAGGACGCACACCTTCGTGACCCGCCGGCGTCGTCGGCGGCGCCGCTCGTGGCGTTCGGCGTCGACTCCTTCAGAGCCGCCAATGTGCGCGTACAAGGGAAGAGGGAACCCTGGTGGTGGCCACTCACACCAGGGTCTTGACGCTTCCTGGCGAGTGCCCTCGCCCTGACACAAGAGGGCAAGCCGCTTATTCGGGGGAAGCGGGGCAAGATCCTCTTGGGGAGCTTTTCCCTTCTCTTCCGCGGAGAACCGGCGGATCGGAGCCATTGCAGCAAGACGGAGCAAGGCCCAGGAAGGAGGAGAAGCAGAGGGATAGACTGGAAGGGCGCACGATGTTCCGTACTTATAGCTGGCGAAGGCCAACCATCGACCTCCACGATCTCAGGTAATCATGACCCGCTTTGCATGCAGGGACTTGTCGTATCCATGTGGTTACCAAGGCATCATGGGGAAGCAGAGGCGCCCACGTCCAATCAACCGCCACGCGGCGCCCAAGGCCGCAGGCTGTTAGGGCCCGCGACGCTTTGCACTTGCCCTTTCGCCTCTCTGCTCGGCCAAGTTCGGGTGCGCTGTGGGCCCGGGGGCTACTGTCGGCATTCTGGGAACGGGGGTCCCCAGACTTGCGTGCCTGCGGCCTGCGGCGTGGCTCAAAGGGGCCAAGCCTCGCGGGGCGGACGACAAGGAGCTTCCTCAGGCACTGCCTCGTCAGGCTGGGTCACGAGGAGGCGGAGAGTTCAAGGCAGGGTACCTCGCGAGGTGCCCATGACGCAAGCCATGACGACCAAGGGCGCCAGTCGGGCGCTAGCCCGTGTAGTGTCCTCCTTTCCTCTTTGGTGCAAAGGGAGCAAGCGCAGGCAAGAGCATCAAGCAAAGGCGTCCATTTCGGTGCAACGAGACCAAGACCAGCCCAACGGCCGGAAGGAAGTCATTGTGGAGCCCAAGCCGGCGTCACCACCAGAGCCTTTGACAGGCGAGGACCAACTTTAGTCAGGATAAGTGTACCCCGCTGTTCCCCTTCAAAATGGCCAATTGTTGGCGCCCTTCCCGCTCAATATTTGGGAAGAGGCCCAGGGCCTTTGCCTATAAATAAGACTAGCCACCCCCAGGGTAGAGGCATCTGGACCTGACCTAGCAATCGGGATCCTCACCAAGAAACCAGTAGATAGAGCGATTGAACTCCTCCTAGCAGTTCGTCGCACTAGCCAAGAACAGACCCTCGCGAGGGCTGTTCTTCCTTGTAAGGTTCATCATCAAGCCCAAGAGGCAATCCACCACACCACACACTGGAGTAGGGTATTACACCACAATGGTGGTCTGAACCAGTATAAATCTTGTGTCTCTTGTGCTGTTCTGTTTGGTAGTTTAGATCCTAGCGACTCGGCGAGGAGCGAGCCGGTAGAGGGTTGAATCTCCGCGCGCACCCCAGTGTTCGAACCTCAAGGGTCTGCCGGAACCCGAAATACGACAGCCGGACACATGGGGGGTAAGAACCCCATGGATTATGCTGACGGGAGCCACAAAAAAACTGGCTCCCAGCTGGTTACTGCACAGGAACCTCCAAAGGCTCCGGATTCCAGTAGGCAGCCCTTCGCGAAGGAGGGCGAGCCGGCCGTGCTAACGACCTCCGCCCAACAGGGGGCATCATATAATTTGTTGGAAGTGCTTCGAGGCACTTCCATCGACGATGAGCACCGTACTCTTATGAGTACGGTAATTGAGAAGGTTCGATTCGCCAAGAGCGGATTGACCGAAGCCTGCACCAGCCTGCTAACAGGCTTTGAGGTAAGTAAAAAAGCGTGAGGAAATATCACCCGATAGACAGTAGCCCCTGATACTCTGTTTGGTGTTCGGAAGGAAAAGCCAAACGGAGGGTCACCTAAAAAACCACAGGAAGCTAATGGTACTTGTCTATGTTAACAAGTAGGCATTGCTGCTGACTGCCGCTACGCGCATAGCTGAGGTTGTCGGACTGAAGCGCGACCTGGGGCAGGCCGAAGAAGAGCTTGGCCTCGTGAAGAGGCAGCTCGAGGAGAACAAAGGTAAGTGAAACCCCGTCCGTCTGTCATATAGAGGAGAAAATTTGATGATGCTAACAAAAAGCATCATGATTTTAAATAGGGACCACGACCGAAGTGGCGGCCCTGAAGAAAGCGCTGTCCGCGGCCGAAGCCAAGGCGGCTACGGAGTGCACCGAGCGTGAAAAGCAAGATACTCGGGTGGGAGAGGTACAGCAAGAGCTCCAGGATCTCGGCAAGAAGTTCGAGTCCTTGGAGCATGACTTCAAGACGCAGGAGTCTGAGCTTGCGAAGGCCCTCCAGAGCGTGACATACGCCAAGGCCGAAGCCCAAATGGCCCTCCAGGAAATCTAGGTGGCCATGAAGATAGCGGAGGGTAAGGCATTCTTTATGCAAAGCAAGCATGTAGAGGAGTCATTTCTTTTACTTACATGAATTCGGAACTCTCCAAGGGCCTTCGCAGATCTACCACACAGCATTTCGGATGCCGCGGAGTTCTATCATGCTGAATAGGGGAGCTCAACGGAGAAGCTGTTTTGGTCCCAATACACTAGAGCCGAACACCCGATGCCTCTAAGTGACTAACTGAAGAAATTGGTCGAACTTCACAATGCGGCTGAACTGGCGATGAAGGACCTTAGAGTCCGGATGTGGCCTCGCGAGCCCCTGCCCGGCAACTACTTTGGCCTGGTAAAGCGGATGGTGCATGCCTGTCCATGGCTAGAAGTTATCAAGCAGTCCGTCTGTATTGAGGGTGCCAGAAGGGCCTTTGCCCGTGCGAAGATGCATTGGGCCAAACTGGATGCTCAGAAGCTCGTAAGGATGGACCTCCGGAGGGTAAGGAGCATCGCTACCCCGAAAAATATTATGATGGCGTTATGAAAGGCACTCGTCTTGTGGCAAATGAATGTGCCAAGAACATAATCTTTGGGTGAATGTACTCATGTCGTCTTTGTAATATGAGAACAAGTTTGTTTGTGCTATATAACGCTTTGTTTGATTTAAAATATTACCTTCTCTGCGGCCGTTTATCAAAATCTAAAAGTAGGCCAGTCGTCAGCTTCTGCCCCTTGTAAATAGTACTGGGTGTTCGTGGAAAACCCAAACACTCTTTATCCAAATTGTTGGTCCTTTAAGGAGGTGTTTAGCGCAGGGAACAAGGCAATCAGACTATTCGGCTTTATAACTCTCACTTGGCCATAGAAGTCTATAATTTTAAATTTTGGCGAAGCCCCTAGTATTCGGAAGGCCGAACTGGGGCGCTATACACGCCTAAATCGGGCAAGGCCGATTCCTCGACCTAAGCGGGAAAAATCTTTAAGAATTTAGTACCTCGCAAACAGTGATCAGCTCTCGCTGCAACATGACGGCCAGTTTTCGGCTTTCTCTACTGAGGTGCTCGTCCGGTAGAACCGGGACACAATCGCAGTAGTTCTCCCTGTGCTACCCTAGCCGATGTAACGCAACATAAGGTACCAAAACAAGGGAGCCGGGGTAACCCAACTATTGACCCAAGACATGATTCGGAGCTGATGCATATAATGCTATAAGTTCAGGGTGCCGCACTGTCAAAAGTGTTCAAACTTTTATTGCCATATTATGGGGCTCAATAGAAAGCCCCTGGTGCACGGATCGTACCAAAGTGTTCAGATCCAACATTGAAAAAATATTCAAGGGAAAGTATGAAGATAGTAATAAGAAGCTGACGCTGTATACTATTTCCCATTGTTACATGGATAATGCTGCAAGGCGTATGTGTACAATTAATGCATTAAGCAGAGAAAAATAGGACTATCTGACATGTCCTATCCAAGGGCAGGCTGCATGCGGGTATGTAAAAACAGGTATAACGATCATTGAAAGAGACCACCTGGGTATTCCCTTGTGTGCAAAGCCTCTTGCCTCCTTGGTGTTCCCCTCAGTGATGTGTCCGATAGTCCGGTTCTCTGAAGGGGCTTCCCGAAAGTGGGGTCCTGAAAAGAAAGGAAGTTGAAGGATGTGCGGGCCTTGTGGGGGCTGAACCGCACTATGAGCTGCATCGTCGATTTGCCTCTGCATATGCCCATGGTATGAGTGCGTAGTTGTCTACGCGTGGCACAAATGCCTCCTCAGTGGGGCTATTGTGGAGGCCGGATTGCTAATCGAGCTTTGGGCGCGCCTGACCATCTTGCTGTGGGGTGCCCCAGACTCGCTTGATGGTGCTCGGGGTTGTCGTTGCTGAATAGGATGTCTGTCGAAGAATGTTGCTTTGTACTTCGGCCGCAAGGGCCGCAGTATGCTCTTCCGTACGGAGGGAGCGGTCTGTGTTACCGATGACTGTTATAACCCCGCGGGGTCCTGGCATTTTGAGCTTGAGGTATGCATAGTGCAGTACCGCATTGAATCGAGCGAACGCAGTTCGTCCCAGTAGTGCATGATAGCCACTACGGAAAGGGACGATGTCGAAGATTAACTCCTCACTTCAGAAATTATCCGAAGATCCGAAGCCAATTCCTGTGTTATTAAGCCCGTACAGCGGGCCTCTACCCCTAGAATTACACCTTTGAAGGTGGTTTTGGTTGGCTTGATCCGTGAGGGATCTATGCCAATTTTGTGCACTGTGTCCTGATAGAGCAGGTTCAGGCTACTACCACCGTCCATGAGGACTCGTGTGAGATGGAATCCATCGATAATTGGGTCAAGGACCAATGCGGCTGAGCCGCCGTGACAGATGCTGGTGGGATGGTCCCTACGATCAAAGGTGATTGGGCAGGATGACCATGGGTTGAACTTTGGGGCGACGGGCTCCATCGCATGACGTCCCTAAGTGCATGCTTTCGCTCCCGTTTGGAGATGTGAGTAGCATAGATCATGTTTACCGTTTTCACCCGGGGGGGGGATTTCTTCTGTCCCCCAGTGTTTGGACGCCGGGGCTCCTCGTCATCATCGCTGTGCAGCCCCTTGTCCTTGTTCTCAGCATTTATCTTGCCGGCCTGTTTGAACACCCAGCAATCTCTGTTAGTGTGATTGGTTGTTTTATCGGGGGTGCCATGAATCTGGCACAAGCGATCGAGTAAGCGGTCCAGACTGGACGATCCTAGATTGTTTCTTTTAAATGGATTCTTTCGCTGACCAGATTTGGAGTTGCTGAATCTGGCATTGACTGCCGTATCTTTGGCATTGTCGCCATTGTTACGACGCTTGTGTCTATTGCGCCGTGGCTTTCCGTTACTGTCACGGATATCTGAGGTGCCAGAGTTTCCTGCCGCGGTGTTACTGCAAGCCAGCCAGCTGTCCTCGCCTGCGCCAAAGGAAGTCATTAGTGTAGTGAGGGCCTCCATGGACTTCGGTTTTTCTTGGCCAAGGTGTCGGGCAAGCCACTCGTCGCGGATATTATGCTTAAAGGCCGCCAGGGCCTCGGCGTCTCGACAGTCGACAATTTGGTTTTTTTAGTTAGGAACCGAGTCCAAAATTTCCTGGCTGACTCTCCGGGCTGTTGGGTAATGTGACTTAAGTCATCAGCATCCGGTGGTCGCACATAGGTGCCCTGGAAGTTATCGAGGAATGCATCCTCAAGATTTTCCCAACTGCCAATGGAGTTTGCTGGCAGGCTATTTAGCCAATGTCTGGCTGGCCCTTTAAGCTTGAGTGGGAGATACTTGATGGCATGTAGGTTATCACCGTGAGCCATGTGAATGTGGAGAAGGAAATCTTCGATCCACACCGCGGGGTCTATTGTGCCATCTTATGACTCGATGTTAACAGGTTTAAACCCTTCTGGGAATTCATGTTCCATTACTTGATATGTGAAGCAGAGGGGGTGTGCGGCGCCTCTATGTTGGGCTATTTCACAACGCAGTCCGGCTAGGTCTGGCCGATTATGTTCGGCCCGACCAGTTTTATTATTAGTGTATCCGGCATGACGATTATCGTCATGTGTTGTGGTGCGCCCTCGTGATCCTTAGATTGATCTTCGTTTTCCTGCATTGTTTTCCAATGTGTCTCGCAGGTCCTACGTGTTGCCCCGGGCCGTAGTGAACCGGCGTGGGGGTGCGGGCAGGTACAACATTTTATACCGGCCACGAGGTGGCCGGTCAGCCTCATCTTATGATGGAAGTTCAGGCTCTTCGCCCTCTTCTTCAAGTGATTTGTGCTTTGGGTATCCCCTGATGGGGGGCTCGAGTCCGTATTCCTCGGCGCCAGGACCTCGGTCCATCTGTCTGCGAGCAGATCTTGATCAGCTTGGAGCTGCTGCTGCTACTTTTTCAGGCTTCTTGCAGTGGCTATAAGCCGGCGCTTGAAGCGCTCCTGCTCTGTGGGATCCTCCGGTATGCCGAATTCGTCGTCACCGAGGCTCATCTAGTCTTCGAAGGGAGGCATATAGTTATCGTCCTCCAAGTATCCGTCTGTCGCCTGTTCATCTAGGCTGACCTGCCCGTGTTCTTGTTCGGCTTGCTCGAAGGTAGGCTGGTCAGGATTGTATTCCTCTTTGCCGCCATCTGGATTATTTTCTTCTCCAGTGCCGGTGTTGCTATGGCGGGGCTTGGAGCGGCACCGATGACGCCCATGCTTTGATTTCTTCCCTGAGGGGTTATCTCTTGTTGCCTCATCGCCTTTGTTTTCTTTGGGAGTATCCACCATATATATATCATATGAAGAGGTGGCAGTCCAGCGCCCTGTGGGCGGTGGTTCCTGTTCTTCTTCCGCACTATCGTCTATACCGTCGATGTCTTCGGAGTCGAAGTTAAGCACGTCGATCAAATCATCTACCATGGCTATGAAGTGGGCGGTGGGTGGGTGACGAATTTCTTTGTTGCCTGCTTCCCACTCAAGCCGAACATAGTTCGGCCAGGAATCTCCTGACAGAGAGAGAGAGAGAGACCTTAATGAAATTAGCACAACGCCAAAGGGGGAGTGCTGGAAGATATCCGCGGCGGTGAATTCCATGACCGGAGCCCAATCAGATGCGATGGGCATGGATGCACGCGGTCCGGAGACACAAATTTCCTTAGAAGCGGAGTATGTGTTCGGCTCCAACGCCGATAGGTGTGAGATCTCCGTGGCAGGGTCCATCCACCCGTCCTCAGATGGCACGGTCTGCTCTGTATCAAAGTCCGGAGCCATGGCAGGCGCGATATCCCGAACACTGTCCGACGGCAGATCTAAGTCATGCGCGCGGCGATCGTTCGACGCTCATGACGTGGGATCGAATCTGTCGAAGATCAAGTCTCCATGGATATCGGCAATGTAGTTTAGGTTCCCGAACCTGACCTGACGGCCAGGGGCGTAGCTGTCGATCTGCTCTAGATGGCCAAGTGAGTTGGCGCACAGTGCAAAGCCACCGAACACGAAAATCTGGCCGGGAAGAAAAGTCTCACCCTGGACGGTGTTGTTCAAGGTTGGAGAAGCCGTCGAGCCTTATAGTGACGACACATAGGAACTCTCATTGAAATCACCAATGTCGGTGTCAAAGCCGGCGGATCTCGGGTAGGGGGTCCCGAGATGTGCGTCTAAGGCGAATGGTAACAGGAGACTGGGGACACGATGTTTACCCAGGTTTGGGCCCACTCGATGGAGGTAATACCCTACTTCCTGCTTGATTGATCTTGATGATATGAGTATTAAAAGAGTTGATCTACCACGAGATCGTAAAGCCTAACCCTAGAAGCTAGCCTATGGTATGATTATTGTTGTGTCCTATGGACTAAACCCTCCGGTTTACATAGACACCAGAGGGGGCTAGGGTTACACGGAGTCGGTTACACAGAAGGAGATCTACATCCGAATTTCCAAGCTTGCCTTCCACGCCAAGGAGAGTCCCATCCGGACACGGGACGAAGTCTTGAATCTTGTACCTTCATAGTCCAACAGTCCGGCCAAAGTAAATAGTCCGGCTGTCTGGATACCCCCTTATCCAGGACTCCCTCACCTAGTACCTGCCACCAGCACCTGACTCCACTCATTGGTGGATGCACTTTGATGGATCCCAGATGCGCACCAGCTTGGGAGCCGGCATTGTCCTCGCCTCTCCCGAGGGTGACAAGCTCAGATACACGTTGCAAATTCATTTTGCCGCCTCCAACAACGTGGCCGAGTACGAGGCGCTCATAAACGGGCTCCGGCTGGCCAAAGAACTCAGCATCCGCCGGATCCTGTGCTATGGCAACTCGGACTTGGTGATCCAGAAATCATTTGGCAATTGGGACGCCAAGGAGACAAACTGTCAGGACCCCGACTCAATGCCACATCGATCTAGCATGTGACACCTCATATCACTTTGCGGCCTCACGCACGGAATTCCCACGGGTGTCGCCTTACCTTTGCACACGTATATGATAGTGTCGCTAACATCCATATGATAAGGAGCCCTGGATGACATGGCTAGTCATAAACCCAAAGTGGCACAAACTTACAGGGACAGGCATCCATGACCCAGCATCGAACGTGTCGGTCATCAGTGAGTGAATCCAGGCTGTAGCACTGGGCTAGCAGGACTCCGGTGAACCGGGCTGTAGCGGGCTAACAGGACTCCGGTATTCATCAGGTGACATTTCCACGAAGGGACAGACACATGAACAAAGAAGGACACATGCCGGCCAGCCTAAGTGTTCCGGAGCAATAGCAAGCTACCATGGCTCAGTGGAAGCACTAGGAGACATTTCCCGGTAAGAGAGGCTACTAAGGATAAACAACTAGATAGTCAGATCCCACACATACCAAGCATTTCAATAACATACACACAATATGCTCGATATGTGCAAATACAACATGGCATCACAACATGACTCTACAACTCAAGTATTTTATTGAATAGGCTCCGAGGAGCGATTTAATACAAACATGGGTCTCTCGACCCAGCATTCAGAGCATACAAGTAAAAGCACAAGCGGAAGCTTTAACATGTCTGGGTACAGACATCTATAAATGAAAAAGGCTGAGAAGCCTGCCTATCTACCAGATCCTACCGAGGGCACAAGATCGTAGCTGAGCTAACAAGCTAAACGTCGAAGTCCACGCGGAACTACTAGTGAGATGGAAGTCTCTACAAAAACGTAAAATAGGCAAACGTGAGTACAAATGTACCCAGCAAGACTTACATCAGAACTAACTACATATGCATCATTATCAACAAAGGGGATGGTGGGGTTTAACTGCAGCAAGCCAGCTTTGTCTCAGTGGCTATCCTAAACTACGACAGCAAGTAACTCTTTTGAGGTGGCGCACATGAGTCCACATATTCACCATATCAATACACCACTATGGATCCGCTCCCGTCTCCCTACGAGAAAGCCATCCATAGCACTCACGCTTATCTTGCATATTTTAGAGTGTCCACTTCCACTTGTCTATGAACTGTACAGGCAACCCAGAAGTCCTTTACCGCGGACACGGCTATTCGAATAGATGATGTTAACCCTGCAGGGGTGTACTTCTTCACACACGCTGTCGCCACTTACCTCCATGTACACGTCATGTATCTCAGCAACCTTCAAGCGGAAGCCTGGCGACGGTGTCGGCCACGGCCTACCTAAACACTCAAGTCTCTAGTCCAGGTTTATCGCCTATTCAGGTTCCATCCGTAGGGAGTCCGGACGAGGTTTCCACATACGGCCCCGAACAATGTGTACAGGGTTCCGCGACACCAAACGGGCACCCGGCATACCCGACCACGTGCCTACCGCATCACAGCCCACCCCTCCGGTCAGCGCTGCCCACGGCCTCCAACATACTACAAACACCAGAAACTACTTGCAACTCCTGGACAGAGGACATGGGTGGATAATAAGCCGAGAGAGTCAATTAAGGATCCCAATGTGTGGTAGTAGCTGTTCATGGATCACAAACACAGAACTCAGTTCCTGAGGACGGCTTCAATGAGACAACCCACCATGTACTCCTACATGGCCTCTCACCGCTACCTTTACCAAATCGTGTTCATACACTTAGCTCACACACAGTAGGACATGTTCACACACCTCTGATTCATCCCCGATGAATCAGACCTGACTCAACTCTAAGTAGTAGCAGGCATGACAAGCAAGCATGAATGAGTAGGCACAACAGGGCTCAAACAACTCGTACTCATGCTAGTGGGTTTCATCTATTTACTGTGGCAATGACAGGTCATGCAAAGGATAAAGGGTTCAGCTATCGCAACAAGTAACAAATGAATCGTTCTTCTCCTAATGTAGTAAAATAGAGCAGGAGCAAGAGAGTGGGATTGTATCGGAATGAACAAGGTGGTTTTGCTTGCCTGACACTTCTGAAGATAGTATAGCTCTTCATCGGTGTCATCGATCACATCGTCGAACATCGTCTACTCAGAGGGGGACAATCACCGGCAAACGAGAGGGAACACAATCAATGCAATGCACAATATGATGCATGACCATGACATGGCAAAATGAGTGTGTTTGGCTAATGCAATTTAGAACAGATTTGTTTGAGTTCATTTGAATCAAGGATTCAAATGCAAACCCAAAATAAGAGGTCATATTAGTGCATTAACTTGTTTCACCTAAACAGCAAGGTTAGGTTGCTCTAACATGCATTAAAATGGTACAGATGTATAGATTGGATTTTTCTGATCATTTTTCATATATAATTTATTTAATTTCGAGTTACGGTTGAATTTCTATGATCTTTTGAAGTTTGTACTATTTTCTGGAATTTCTAATTATTTCTGATTTATTTTAATTCCAGAAAAAGCTTTACTGCATCAACATTGCGCAAGGCTGATGTCAGCAGGTCAACTGACCCGGTCCAGGTCAAACCTGAACAGTGGGGTCGACACGTTAGTGACACAAGTAACTAACAGGGTTAATTAATTCTAACTAATCAAATTAACAGCCACTGGGCCCACTGTCAGTGTTAGCAGGGGTAATTACTCCTAGACTAATATAGTCAGGGGCGGGGCCCACGCATGTTGACCCAAGGGAGGTCAAACCCCTGGTCAGCGGGGTCAAACCCGCCGGCGACTCGACGCCGGTGACGTCAGATGCGGCGGAGGGCCTCGGATTTAGTCCTCCGATGACCAAATCGCCGATGGAGACGTGCTACGCGTAGCTGGGGAGCTGCCGCATCCAGTGGTGCAAGTGGTTGGACATGGGGACGCCGGAAACGACGTCGGCGAGCTCGACAACGGCGGCCAGAGTTCGGATGGGGTTGGGTTCGATGCTACGGTGCATGGGAGGAGGAGCTGGTGGTGGCTACGGGCTCCTGGTGCTGCGCTGAGCACAACGGTGAGCTTGGCTTCGAGCCACTGTGGCTCTAGCCACGACAGCGCCATGGCCGGTGGCGGGGATCTTTCGGTTGCCGTGGATACGGCGGCTACGGAGGCCAAACGAGCACGGGAGCTAGGGGGAGGGGAAGAGGATCTCACAACGGGGTCAGAGAGGGGGTCAGCGAGCTCGGGGAGGCCCTGTGGACGACGAATCGGCAGCGACGATCTCCGGTGACCGAGGAGGAAGAAGGGGGAGTAGCCGGTGATGCAGGTCGTCCCAGCGCTTGGGGCCAGGGTGGGGCGAAGCAACGGTCGTCGCCGGTTCTTGCGGACTCAGAGGGGCGGTGAGGGGAGCACAGTGGCCGCGGTTATGGCGGCAGCGAGCTCGCGGGCGTCTCAACCATGGTGGGGAGGGCGAGAGGGAGACGAGGGGGAGAGTGCGGGGCGGTCAGAGTGATCCAGACGGCTCGCGCGGGTCTGTCCGCGGCGCCACGCAAGCTAGCAGGCAGGAGGTGGCATGGACACGTGGGCACGCGCGGCGGGCACACACCTCTCGTCCTTCTGGCGAGAGGAGGGAGATGACTGGCATCGGCCAGCTGGGCTGGGCCGGCTCCTGGGCCGCACAGGTAAGTGGTCCAGGTACTAACTCTCTCTCTCTCTCTCTCTCTCTTATTTAATTTGTGCTGTTTTCTATTTTCGGCAATTTTGTTTCTGGATTTAGAAAAAAATACTAAATCACATCATAAAATCCTGAAATAAATGTATAGGCATTGTTTGAATTATTTCCAACAGCCCTCAAGTACTTCCAGGATTATTTGGACACTTAAAAATATTTATAGGATTTAAATGTCCAAATTCAAATACTTATGAATTAATTCAAAAATCCATAAATGACCTAAAAATATGTCCATCATTATTGGCAGAGGTTTTCACCTTTAGCAGAAATCATGAACATTTCTAAAGTCATTTTTGGGTTCTTTGAAAAGGATTTTATTTGAACCTAGTTGAATTCATTTGGTGCTAGGGTTCTGAACATCCCCATTTCTGATTTAAGAGAAATTTAAACATGATGCAACACAATACTAACTAGACCAGAACTAGGGATGTGACACAAACATGGCAAGCTACCGCTTCCTCGTTCAGCAACTCAGAGGATATTTTGAAGGGTGCGAGTTTCTCCACATGCCACGGGCCAACAACGAGCAAGCAGATGCCCTGGCATGAATTGGCTCCACCCGGCAAGCTATACCAACCGGCGTCTCCCACCAACGCCTCCTCAAGCCGTCTGTCAAGCTGTCTCCAGAATCAGACTCCATCTTCGTGCCGCCTGACCCTCATGCAGTCGGATCGGACTTGGGGAACCCAGCAGGCGGCTCGAGGACTTCGGCAGGTGGTTCAGGGACTGCTGTAGTCGCACCCGGCCCGGGGACTACAAAGACACAGCAAGCGGTGGCCGACTCCAACTCTTCACCACCCAGCCCACCCACCCTGGTCGTCGTAGCCGTGTTGGCAATAGAAGAAGTCGCAGCTCCATCATGGGCCCAACCCATCTCAACTTTTTGGTAAACAGAGAGTTGCCGACTGACGAGATCTCGGCAAGATAAGTTCAACACCGAGTCGGAGCATACACAATAGTGAAAAGAGAACGCGTCAGGCGTATTGTCATTGGAGTCTTCCAGCGCTACGTCGAGCCAGAGAAGGGCATTGCAATCCTCAAAGACATCCACCAAGGCGAGTGCAGCCACCATGCGGCCTCAAGATCACTTGTCGCCAAAGCTTTCCGCCATGGGTTCTTCTAGCCAACTGCTTTGGAGGATGCCATAGAGTTGATCAAACACTGCAAAGGGTGCCAAGTTTTCAGCTCCAAGCAGCACCTGCCGGCTTCTGCAGTCAAGACCACCTCCTCACCTGGACTTTTGCCATTTGGGGGCTGGACATGGTGGGCCCGTTCAAGACAGCACGCAGTGGCATGACACACTTGCTTGTCGCCGTGGACAAGTTCACCAAGTGGATTGAAGCAAAGCCAATCAAGAAGCTGAATGGGCCGACTGCTGTGACATTCATCACCGACATCATCACCCGGTACGGTATACCACACAACATCATCACCGACAACGGCACGAAATTTTCCAAAGGAGCATTGGCACGTTTCTGCGCGACACAGGGCATCCGACTGGACTTAGCGTCCGTTGCCCATCCGCAATCAAATGGCCAAGTCGAATGAGCAAACGGCCTCATCTTGTCTGGCATCAATCCCCGACTGGTCGTACCACTAGAGTGCTCGGTCGGCTGCTGGCTCGAGGAGCTGCCGGCCGTCCTCTGGAGCTTGCGTACCACCCCGAACAAGTCAACCGGCTTCACTCCTTTCTTCCTTGTATATGGTGCCGAGGCTGTCATCCCAACTGACATCAAGTTCGACTCTCCTCGAGTCACCATGTACACGAAAGCGGAGGCCAAGGAAGCACGAGAAGACGACGTTGACCTGCTGGAAGAGGGCCAGCTGTTAGCACTCAGCCGGTCCGCCATCCACCAGTAGGGTTTGCACCGTTACCACAACCGGAAGGTCAAGCCAAGATCCTTCCAAGAAGGCGATCTTGTGCTCTGGCTGATCTAGGGAACAGCCGGCCAGCACAAGCTCTCACCCCTTGGGAAGGCCCCTTCGTCATCAGCAAGGCCTTGGGCAATGACTCCTACTACCCGATCGACGCACAGAAGCCCAAGGCATGCAAGAGAGATGATTCCGGCAAGGAGTTGGAACGACCATGGAACGCCGATCTCCTCCAAAGATTTTACAGTTAAATGCAGTATGTACCACGCTATCTTTTGTATTAAGTATAAGACATCGGGCTCCCTAAGGAGAACTCGAGGGCTACCCTCTTTTATGTATATGATGTATCATGCCTATGAATGTGTTACCACATTTGTTCTTCTGTCCGGCACCGGGTTCGACCAGTCGGCCCGGGGACTTGCCACCTTGAATTGTGCTATGTTCCACCTCCAGTCAGACAAGTAGTGTGTCGGCATCTAAGCCCTCTCTTGTCGAAAGTCGCAGCTCATAGAATCGATTGTCCGACTGGCAAGAGTTAAAGGCAGGAAAAGATGCCCACATGTAAAATGGCTAAGGACCAATGGGCTTGCATAACACAAGCCAGCGCCCCACCCTGCCAACCGACTGTTAAACAGCCGGCTGGCCGGCTTCCCACTCACCTTGCTACAATCTAATAAAGCTAAAGTACTTCCCCTCCAACACGGCCAAGTACTTTCCCAGCCACAAACAGCAGAACAGCTATACGGCTGGGAAGGCGGCGACCAAGGGAGGGTGGCAAAGGAAACAGCTGAAAAAGATGAAAAGCAAGCACAATCAGAAGTTGAACACATGCAAGATTATATTTACACAAAAGGCCTTCGAAGGGCCGGCATTCAACTTAGTTTGAATACACCCCTAGTGGGGGAAACTGCGCTAATTTAATGAACATTGTTCAAAGAGTAAACAAACATGAAAGCAAAAGATAAAGATGACGACTCAAGCGAAGGGTGCAACGGGCGAGCCGGGCAGGTCTGTGGAGACGGCAGTGCTGGCTGGAGTAGTGGCCGGCTGGCGAGTCTCAGCTTGATCATCACAAGCTGCAGGCAGCATGCTCGCGCGTGCCTCGTTGCTGGAGGCACGGTCAAGCTGACGCTGGTCGGCTGCTCCACCATCCGGCGTAGTGTTTTCACCGTCCTATTCCTCCTCCTCCTCACCCTCGTCGCTAGAGTCGATCTCCTCTGCCGAGTCTTCACCATCTGCCGGGTTCAGCCCGAACCACTCCTCCGGCAGAGCAACGCCATTGTTGTTCAGCTCAGGGACAAAGGTGCCGGTGTCAGTGTACTCGGTGATCGCCAAGGCACGCTGGATGATAGCCGGCCACACCGCCTCCAGCTCTTCGCTAGCCTCCTGCCGCCACGTGGCTAGCTGGGTCAAGTCCAGCCCAAGATACCATGCTCGGACGAACTCCAACGCCCGCCTGGCGCCTGCCCGAGCCGCAGAAGCCTTGCAAGCCTTGAAGCGGCCGGCCGCCACCTCCAGCCAGTCGGCAGTATGACTGGGGGTGCGGGGAATCACTTCGCCAGGCCAGAGGGTGGACAGAACTTGGGATCCAACACACTGAAGGCGGCGGAGCATACAGTGAGCCGGTTGGAGACATGCTTGGATGGCCAGGAGTTGCTCCTCGAGCGACCGGCGAGCCTCCGGTGCAATCTCAGCACCAGCCTGCATTTGCACGTTGTGATGGGCCTCGATGACTTGGCTGGCGTCAACCGAGTAGCCGGGGAAGTACTCTGCTCAAAGAAGAAAACAAATATGGAAAAAACAGAATGTCAGAAGTCGGACCAAGCAGCAGGCGGCAAGAAAGGGGATGAAGAGGAAGGCGGCTTCCCGTCAACCAGGTCTTCAATCTGGCCATAGCCCTCACTCAGCGCCTGCTTTGACTCGGCCAAGTTCGCCGCTTCGGTCTCGTACTCGGCTTTGAAGGCGGCCTCACTGTCCTTCTACGCCTTCAGGGCCTCCTTGTGGCTCTTCTCCTGGTCGGCCAACTTCTTGGCCAGGCGGTTGCGCTCCCGAGCCAAGGTGTTGCACTCGGCCTCCTTGATGTGCAGGGTGATCTGGGCCTCACCCAGTTGTTGCCACATGTCGGCATTGGCCTCTGTAGAAATGGCAAAGAAGAAAATGAGAAAGAAGTCGCCAAGAAAGATCCGGCCCGACTGCTCGGCAGTCGGCCCGAATTTCTGGGACTACACCCAGTGGGTGCCCTGACGCGCCCCCACGAGAGATAGAGGATGGAGCACTTACTCCGGCTCTCAGACAGGTTTGCAGTATTTTGAGTCAGTTCCCGAGTATGGGAGTTGAAGGCGGCCGGGCGGAGGTTATGATAGTCCTGCAAAAAGCAACAGACGAACAAATAAGGACAAGTTAGCACCCTAAGCATACTAAGAAGTTCCAAGCTGCCTGCTTAGCTGCCGACTTGGAACTCGGGGACTACACCCAGTGGGTGCGCTGACATGCCCCCACAGAAGAATTCAAGAACAAGAAGCAAAAAGCGAGAAGGTTACCCAGATGGCTATCTGTGTCGCCAGGAATGCTTGGTTGTACTGCTTCAGCACGGCGGCCTAGGAGTGAAGCCAGGTCCAGACATCTTGCGCCGCCGCGTTCAGCACGGCCGTCCCGCCACCCGGCGTCCACCCCGGCAAGCTGACGCTCGCCGTCTCCAGATCCTGGGCCCATGAGCTCGAGCCTGCGGCCTTCTGTTGGTTCGGCGCCAAGATCGCCTTCCCTGCGTGCTGGCGTGCCAGAGACTGGACCACAAGGTCCGCCCTTGCAGCCGGCTCGCCTCTAGTCAGCGGCACTGGCAGCGCACTGGGCTTGCCGCCTTTGTCCGCCCCAGTCGGCGCTGACGGAGCCGCCTCCTTCTTCGGGGCGACGGCGTCGCCCTCCTCCCTCTCCATCACCGGCTGGTCGCCACCGGCTCCCTCCGGCAACACCTCCGGGATCTCAGGCGCAACGGAGCGGAGGGGGATGACGAGCTGTGGGGGTTGGTTGCATGAGGCTTCCTCCGCCTGCGCCGTGGCTGCAGCGTCCGCTTGGGCCTTGGCCGCCGCGTCGGCCTGCAGCCTCGTCGTCACCTCCTCCGCCTCCTACGCTGCCTTGGCGGCAGCCACCCTCTGCTGCTCTGCCTCCCGGTCCTCACGCGCCTCCCGCGCATTCCGCTCCGTCGCCGCCTGAAGCTCGGCGTTAGGGTCCACGTGATGGGCGCTGGTGGAGCCGCTTGCCGCCCAAACCACGGAGGCAGCGGCAGTCCGCTCAAGAGAGAGCGGAGCCCTGATTACAAATCAAGACAAAGAAAAGTCAGAAGAAAACTGATAAGAAGGAAGAAAGAATACGGGAGGGAGTCTCCACTTATGCAGAAACCATCTGTGGCTCCTTTACCACCTTGCAGAAGCGGGTGGACTTTGCGGCCGCTTCGTCCCCCTGGTTGCCACAGCCAAGCCCTTGGGGTTCTTCGGCCAGCTGCCAAACAGGTTCGACGTGGCCCGGCTCTTTGGCGCGTTGCTTCGAGCAGCCGGCGCGGCAGATGAGCTCGTGCCCTGCTGGTCGGACGCCGGCTGGCAGTACGGGGGACTTCCCCCTCGTCGTCATCCAGCCAGTCCTTGAGGCCGGCTCTGAGTCTTGAGCCGCCTGCCTTGCCGCCTCCTCCCACGACGTCGTCGTCCAGGGCGACCGCCCCCAAGTCGGGGTCGTCCACGTCGCTCTCCGTTCGGTCGGGGAGAAATTCACGCTCTGATCCCGCGGCGCCGGCTGCCGGCTCAAGGAGGGGGCTCTGTTCAATAAGCCGATTGGTCGAGCCGGCCAAAAAGGACTCGGCAACAGAAGAAAAAAGATAAGGAAAGAAAACTTCCCATAGGCAGGGGGTCCGCACGTGAATACGACTCCTTGCCAAACTGCTACTCCTCCATGAGCTTGCAGTTCGCAAGGTAGTTCACCATGTGAGCCACCTCCGCGTGAGGCATCTCCTTGATGCACAGACGGCTTGGGTCGAGGTTCCCGCTCATCTGACTGATCATGTGAGGGCGGCCCTGGAGCGGCAGCACCCGGCGCACCATGAAGGCAGTCAACAAGTGAGGCTCGGTCAGGCCCTCCGACTTGATCAGCACCCTGAGCCGCGCGACGGCGGCGGCCCCAGAAGGCGACAACGACCTGGCCCAGTAGGACTAGTTCGGCCGCTTCCCAGTCTATGGGCCGGCTACGTAAGCCGGCAGGTTGACCCAGTCGCCCTGCGGGAAGATGCTCTTCACATAGAAGTATGATTGTTGCCACATCTTCATCGACTGGATCAGCGCGATGGGCGGAAAGGGTTGTTGGCGGCCGACCTCCGCACCGCGACGAAGGCGCCGCATTCAGCTGGCACACTCTTGATGACGGTGCCAGGCTTGGAGTAGAAGAATCCCCCCAGAGCTCGATGGTGGGGAGAACGCCGAGAAAGCCTTCACACAGGGTGAGAAAGGCGGACAGCAGCACCACCATGTTTGGGGTGAGGTGGCACGGCTGGAGATGGTAGAAGTCAAGGAAGGAGCGGAAGAAGCCGCTCGCTGGAAGGCCGAGGCCGCGTAGGTAGTGGAGCGGAAGATGACCCACGCGCCCTCCTCCGGCACCGGCAAGATCTCCCGCTCCGGCGCGAGGCGGACCCGCACGTAATCCTCGCCGGGCAGCCGCCGGGTCATGTGGAGAAAGTCGATGTGGTCCTTGTGAATGTTGGAGCCGCCCCGGCGCGCGCCATGGCAGCGAGAGGTCGATGGAGGATGCGCGGCAATAGCGGCCTTGAGTAGCAGCGGCGACAGGGAAGAAGAAGAAAAGGAGAATGGCGGAGTGGGGCGCGAGCGCGCGTGCATCTGCCGCTTCCCCTCCTCCCCCCATTTATAGCCTCGGTGCGATGAAGCCAAGGAGGCGAGACGTGGGCGACATGGGATTAACTGCGCCCACTCCCCCACGACCCCGCGATTATTACGCCTTAAAGGTGTGTGGCGCCTGTCGCTGGAATGCCAACCGCCCGCCTTGGCCATAGAGGATCCGCATGTGGGCCGAGGCGCGGTAGGGGCGGCCCCCAGCCTACAGCGACGTCCCATCGCACGCGTGGGCTGGCACGCTGGTCCAGCCGAGGGGTGCCACATGGCCCGTGGATGGCGAGCGGCCGGCCCGCCGCCCGGCGTGGGCGCCAGCTGGTTCGCTCCTTCTAACTTCAAAACCTTTCCGGATGGCGCGTCTAATCGAAGCCGGCTCCTAGCTGTCGGCTCTACAAGATAGGAAGCTGCCCAGGCTTCTCGACCCCCTTTCAGCCGTGAAGCCCGGCCAGCTTCGGGGACTACTGTCGGAGTAAATGACCACAGGTATCCTAACTGGCTCCCCTGGCTCTTCAAAAAATATTGGGCCGGCTACACCCTCAAAACATCAAAGACACAGGGCCGCCTTCTCTCGGCTGACTGTACCACCGGCCGGCTGCCAGAAGGCGGCAAGGCTCTGCAATTCCTCTCGACGAGGGCCGACTCCTAGCAGCCGGCCATCAGAAGGCCGGCTCCTAGCAGGAGGTCCGGCTCACGCCCTCAAAGTTTGCACCCACATAACGGCGATAAGATGGTGCGTGGCTACAGTGAGTCCTGCTACCCCCGAATCCCGGAGCAAGCATGGCCACAGTGCGCCGTACGGGGCGGCCACTCCCCGTCCGGCGCGGCACTGTTGCCATGTTGACCATGACATCACCCACGGCGGACTGTTAGTATGGCCCGCAAGCGGCGGGCCCCTCCTGCCAGTGAGATGCCAGAATGCAGCCAGGCTTCGCGAGTCGGCCAGGGGGGAGGCCGGCTCCCAACAGTCGGCCTACCCCCACCCTGGAAGTTTGTGCATCATTAAGCAGAAAAGACAAGGTAAGGCTACAGTGAAATCCCGCCAGGCGGCAGCACTGTAGCCATGCTTACCCTGACAAAGCCATCGTCACCAAGAGTAAGGCAACAGTAACCAGTAGCCGACAAGACCCCCAGGCCGTGGGCCCAGCCTAATGGCCAAGAGGCCGGCAGCCTGCGGGACCCACTAGTCGGCGGGCCCCAGCTGCCGGCGGAGAAGCTGGCGACCACAAACACTGACGGCCTGGACCCACAACTAGACGGATTACCATTGTACCCCTGGGGGGTAGGCCTATATAACCCCCCTAGGCAGCCATGCAAAGGGTTGATCTCTTAGAGTTTTAGACGCCACATAGAGAGAAGAGGAGATCTAGCCTTGCACTTCTTCTTCCTCTAGCTAATTGCTCAAGGAGCCTCTTGTAGCTACTTGTTTTGATCTAGTGATCATGCGGAGACCCCGCAGAGCAGGATTAGGGGTGTTATCTCCTAGGAGAGCCCCGAACCTGGGTAAGATTCGCCGGCGTGCATGTCTTTGCCTTATCCCGTTTCCAGGCACCGGCGATGTCTTACTGGCTCCCACAATGATAAGCCACCCGTTGGCATATGCCGCACCTACCACCCAACAATCAAAGCAACAAGTGGATGTCATCGAATGAGTAAAATATGCAGCCAACATGATCACACAATAAAATGCAAATGAAATATGTCGCAAAACATGCACAAACACTCTAGCATCTATCAAGCAATTTGCGATGACTAGGTCATCTATATATGAGTATATTGACTTAGGAGTCAAATGAGAACATTTGATCATAGGTCATAGTCATCGTTTAAGCACAAGTGGGGTTACCACTATTACATAAAGCATTGTTGTGTTCACACCATTAGAGTTGCTTTAGCTCAATTCTTAGAGTAAAGTTCCCCCTAGATGTGATATCCCCCCTAAGAGGGATGAACTAACCTTGGGTTTTGTCGATGACTTCATGGAGGTGTTGAAGATGTGGACGCTCAATGTTGATGTAGATCATTCGGAGCAATCCATTGGAGTTAGTTGCACTTTCAATACCTACACGGGTTAGTCCCACAGGGAACAAGCAAGGATATCCATAGACATAGAACTGTGTACACACAAGATGATGTCAATGAAAACATTAGGTTACCTTGTTCCTTGTCCTACCAACAAGAGGGTTTGTGACTCCTTGAACTAGTGCAAGATGTGGAAGTTGTTTGCACTTGTTCTTGCCAAAATGATATGAGTGAAGTGTGTTGGCAGAGTCACCTCAAGAACTCTCTAGTTCTTCTTCTTAGGAATCCACATCATCTTGATGGGGATCCTTGGGGTTGTAGTTGTACCTGATGAAGTAGAACTTGATGTAGTCTTGGGAACCCACTTGACCAAGGCCTTGGGAGCTTCTTCAAATGCATCAATCTCCTCTTGAAGCTTATCCTTGCCTTTTTGCTTGTGGTCTTGTGGTGTAAGATCATCTTGAGCTTGTGTCCCTTGGAAAGAAGTAGGATCATACTTCTCTTGTTGAGGAAACAAACTTTGTCTTGGGGTATTGATCTTCGTCACACTCAACTCCATTGGCATTGAACTTTCATTCAAAACCCACGCCTTGGTTCTTCCGGAGCCTTCCTTGCTTGCGTACAATTTCCTCAAATTGCTTACTTCCGGCAAGGCTCTTGTAAACACCTTTCTCTATAATTCCCTTCAATAAGCTATTTTCTTGCTCAAGTGTAACTTGGCTAAGAGAATCATTAGTGGAATCGAGAGAACTACTAGAAGCAACAACATTTGATTTAGCATGATTACTGTTACTACTAGAAGAAGAATCTTTGTTACTTTTGTTGCTAGATTTAACTTGTGGCATGTAAGAAGACAAGAGTAAACGCTTGGCAATGTAAGAAGAACTTTTCTTGCGAAGATCATCATTGATTGCCTTTAAAAACTCATGCTGTTGCTCTAGGTTGAGCTTTTCAAAGAGTAGCTTGTCATGAGTCTTTAAAAGTTCTCGATGATGTTCCAAGGTAGTTTCATGAGCTAACTTAAGAGTATTTAGTTCTTTAGTTAGATGATCAATCTCCTTCTTGTCATCGTCATTCGTTTTATCTTGATTAGCATGATTAATAGCAAATTCGACATAGTTTTCGTAACTAGAGTTATCAACAAGTAAATCATCATCACCTAGCAAATCATCTTCATCACTATTGAAATCCACATACTCGGGGTGTGATACCTTTGGGCCTTTAGCCATGAAGCATCTTCCAATTCCTTCATTTGATGAGTCAAATATGTCATAGGAGATGGTTGACACATTTGCTAGACCGGCAACACCTTCATCTTGAGTATATTCGGAGTCGGAGTGATAACTTCTTTCGGAGTGATGGTTGGAATCAGAGCCAGATACCCAATCACCAACATGAGCTTGATGTCTTTGTTTTGTGTAGCTCTTTGATAATTAGTCTTCCTTTCCGAATCCTTGCTTCTCTTGGAGGTTCTTCGTTCATAACGATCATCTCTACTCCTTCTCTCTCTTGGTGGTGATTCTTCTCTTCTAGTTCTTCTTTTAGGTGAATCTTCTCTTCTTTTGTAGGCCGTACACTCATTGGAGTAGTGTCCGAGTCTTCCACAATTGTAGCAATTGCGTTCACGACTCGAAGATCTTTTGTCATTGTAGGACCTTGACTTGGAACTTCTTTCCTTGCTTCTACTCTTGTAGGACTTGTTGAAGTTCTTCACCATTAGGCTCAATTCTTCATTGAAGGTTTGTTTCTCACTTCATGATGTAGGAGCATAACATGAGGCTTTGTAAGTACCACTTGACTTGTTGTGAAGCTCTTCTTTATCCTTGAGTGACATCTCATGAGCAAAAATTCTTACAATGACTTCTGTTGGCTTAAGATCTTTGTAATTGGGCATCATTTAAATCAATGTGCACACGGTATCATATTTTCCATCCAAGGCTCTTAATCATCTTGATGATGAATTTATCGGTCATCTCTTCACTTCCTAAGCCGACAATCTCATTTGTGATGAGAGCAAGCCTAGAGTACATTTCAGCGACACCTTCACCATCCTTCATTTTGGACTTGTCCAGATGACTTTGAAGCACATCCAATTTGGATTCCTTGACAGAGTCAGTACCTTCGTGCATATAAATCAAAGTATCCCAAATTTCCTTTGCATTCTCAAGACGGCTGATTTTGTTGAATTCTTCGGGGCACAATCCGTTGAAGAGAATATCACAAGCTTGAGCGTTGTATTGCAGCATCTTCAACTCTTCCGCGGTAGCTTCATGGTTCGGTTCTCTCCCAACTCACCTTGCAAGCCAATACACACAATAGCCCAACAGCGGGGTTATGTCCAAGAATATGCATTTTCATCTTATGCTTCCAACTAGCAAAATTAGTACCATCAAAGTAAGGACCTCTACGGTGGTAATTTCCCTCGTTAGATGCCATACTCTCCTAGGTTGTAAAACCAAGGCTATGATCACCACAAGCTATGGATATCAAGGCAAATGGAGATCGTAGCTCTGATACCACTTGTAGGATTGAAAGTATGTCTAGAGGGGGGGTGATTAGACTACTTGGCCAAATAAAAATCTAGCCTTTTCCCAATTTTAAGTCTTGGCAGATTTTAGCAACTTTACACAAGTCAATCAATCAACCTACACATGCAATTCCAATAGTATAGCAGTGGAATGTAAAACATTGCACATGAAGGTAAAGGGAGGATATTGGAGTGTGCAAACGCAATTGGAGACACACAGATTTTTGGCATGGTTCCGATAGGTGGTGCTATCGTACATCCACATTGATGGAGACTTCAACCCACGAAGGGGTAACGGCTGCACGAGTCCACGGAGGGCTCCACCCATGAAGGGTCCACAAAGAAGCAACCTTGTCTATCCCACCATGGCCATCGCCCACGAAGGACTTTCCTCAGTAGGCGATCTCCTTGCCTGTACAAACTCCTTGGTTCAACTCCACAATCTTGACGGAGGCTCCCAAGTAACACCTAATCAATCTAGGAGACACCACTCTCCAAACAGTAATAGATGGTGTGTTGATGATGAACTCCTTGGTCTTGTGCTTCAAATGATAGTCTCCCCAACACTCAACTCTCTCTCATAGGATTGGATTTGGTGGAAAGATGATTTGAGTGGAAAGCAACTTGGGGAAGGCTAGAGATCAAGATTTATGTGGTTGGAATGGAATATCTTTACCTCAACACATGAGTAGGTGGTTCTGTCTCAGAAAATGAATGCTGGAAGTGTAGGCATGTTCTGATGTCTTTCTCTACGAATGAAGAGAGGGTGGAGGGGTATATATAGCCTCCACACAAAATCTAACGGTTACACACAATTTACCAAACTCGGTGAGACCGAATCAGAAAACTCGGTCATACCGATTTAGTTCATAATGTGACTGTTAGGCATTTTTGTGGGACCGACATGTCAACTCGGTGGGACTG
Organism: Triticum dicoccoides; assembly: GCF_002162155.2. Classification (NCBI taxonomy): domain Eukaryota; kingdom Viridiplantae; phylum Streptophyta; class Magnoliopsida; order Poales; family Poaceae; genus Triticum; species Triticum dicoccoides. Next base: position 84,155,416 of record NC_041387.1, on the reverse strand, counting down.
ATTTCTTTAGGGTTAGGGCAGAACGTAATCTCGGTGAGACCGATTACACAAACTCGGTGGGACCGAATGTGGTAATAAGCAAACCAGAGAGCTAGTCAGGCAAACTCGGTGGGACCGATTCGCATATCTCTGTGAGACGGAAACATTACGAAAGGGAAACAGAGAGTTTGCAATCCCATCTCGGTGAGACCGAGATCCCTATTGGTGAGACCGAAGTGACTAGGGTTTCTTGGAGTGGCTATGTCAAATGAACTCGATGGCGCCGAATAGATCAAATCGGTGGGGCTGAGTTTGACTTTTGGTTTGGGACATATGTGGATATGAGAAAGTGGTTGAGGGATTTGGAGCATATCACTAAGCATCTGAACAAGCAAGCCATTAAGCAACACCTCATCCCCTTTTAATAGTATTGGATTTCCCTATCGACTGAATGTGATCTTGGACCACTAAAAGTAAAATGTAGAGTCTTGAGCTTCAGAGCATGAGACAATCCTTTGTCCTTAGCATTTTGAGGGGTCCACATTCCTAATCCATGCCATGCCAATCATTGAACCTTCCTGAAATATTCATCTTGAAATAGCATTAGTTAAGTGAGCTATATGTGGTTAATAATTACCAAAACCACCCAGGGATAGTTGCACTTTCAACATCCGATCAGACTCGGGATCCCGGTGCACAAGACATTTCGACAGTGGTAAAACAAAAGCAGCAAGACCGCCTGAATGTGTCAACAAATCCTGATAGGAGCTGCACATATCTTGTTCACAGGGCACACCGGATGAGACATCCTACGAGTAAAACTAACCCTCGAGTTTCCCTGAGGTGGCCCCACAGTCTACTCAGCTCGGACCAACACTCAGAGGAGAACTGGCCCGGGGGGGTGATTAAGAATACTAGGGGTCCAGAGAAAATCCCCTATTTAAGTTTTAGTTGTTATTAGGAAAATGGTAAACCAATGTCGGGCCTTGCTCGAAGAGTTTTATTCAAAGCGAACTGTCAAGAGGGTCCCATACCCCTCACCGTGTTAGGGACGCAAAATCAAGAACGATAACACCGGTATGACGGAAACTAGGGCGGCAAGAGTGGAACAAAACACCAGCCATAAGGCCGAGCCTTCCACCCTTTACAAAGTATATAAATGCATTAATTAAATAAGAGATATTGCGATATCCCAAAATAACCATGATATGCATGTCCCAATATGGGACAACCTTTAACTGCACCTGAAACTAGCAATGCTATAAGAAGGGCTGAGCAAAGCGGTAACATAGCCAAACAACAGTTTGCTAGGAAGGGTGAAAAAGGTTAGGCAGTCATGGCAATTTGGGAGGCTCGATAAACAAGTGGTAGGTAGCGCGACATAGCGATAGCATCGAGACAACTAGCATAGCAATGATAGTGGTGAGATCCAGGGTAATGGTCATCTTGCCTGAAATCCCACTAGGAAGAAGAACGAGTCCTTGAAGAATACGGACGGGTGAAGAGGAACCAAGCATAGTCGAACGAATCCTCACGATCGCAATGAAAACAGGAACTATCAAGAAGGAGCACAACCGGAAAGAATCAAACAACAAGGTAAACACACAACACATAAACATGGCATGATGCAGAACCAATTATGATGCATGACAAAGGCTATATGATGCTACTCATGGCAAGAGATGATGCATACAAGAACATCACATGCAAGCAAGTTTAAATGAGGCCGGAAACAACATATAACAATTCTGGTAAGTCCCCAAATGCAAATTTCGAAATTGGTCCAGATCTGAAAACACATTATGTTCAAGTTGTTAAATAGCTAGTTAAGATGCACCACGATGATCTACACGAAATTCTAGTCAAGTTACATATAAAGTTCACTTAATTCGGAGCTATGACCTAGAAGAGATGAGCAAAACAAATCAAACATGGAATTGATGCAAAATGCATTCAAACATCAAGAAAAACACACTCAAAGCATGGATGCAACATGACATGATGAAACTACATGCAATTCTAAGAAAGTTTCATATAGAGATGCTCAAAACGGAGCAATGGTGCAACACGTACACTCCAAACAAGTTTAAAGGACAAGCTATCCAAAACAGCAAGTAGGCACTTTGCAATCATCAAAACAACATGCTACAGGAACCATAAGAGCAAAAACTTGCTTCATGTACAGATAACATACTTCAAATCAAGATGATCAATGCAAAAAAGCAACTGTATAACACAGGAGCATATACATGAGCAGAGTTAATATGATGACATATTGTAGGCATGAAACAAAGATGCTACACCAACTATACATGGCAACCAAGGGCATGGCATCAAATTACACATAACAAAGAGAAAATAATATCAAAGCATCATATACATAAGGCTAATGGGCTAGTGGGAACCAACATGACAAGATTGATTGTTGAAACAGCTTCAGGAAGGGTAAAACAATAACATTATGATAGCATGTTTGCAAGGATGAAAAAGAGGTCATATTATACCCAAAATTATCAAACTTTGCATTTAGACAAAGTATTAGTATCATGCTTCAAATCATGGAATTGGAGTATCTCCAAAAGAGCCATGGATCAATTAAAAACAAGCTCACAACATGGCATCATGAAGTTAACAGAAAACTAGAACATTATATAGGCATGTTCATGGCAATGAAAACATATTCTATAGGACATATATAGGGCATGAAAAGTCATGCAATGAAAGTTCATAATATGTTCAATAAAACATGTCAACTAAGCATCTCTATATTATGCTTGGATTAATTGGTAGCATCAAGCAAACATGGCAACATGAAATAACAGTTTCAGACTTGACAGAACATTAACAGCAAGTACCCCACTTCACAAACTTGACGCACTCACTACAGGGCATACCAAAATACATGGATTGCACCACTGTAAATATGGCACGATTATGCTCCTAATACATGTAGACATGATGCTCAAAAGAAATCGCACAAAAAGATATAAAAATGACAAAATGACAAGTTATAACAGTTTTCAGCAGTTAACAGCAACATGCACTTTTGCAACAGGGATTAACATGTCAACATGCACCCTAAAATGGATGCAAAGCACACCATCATGTAGATCATGAAGAACAGAAAATGTGAATATCGAGATTATCATCATACGATCAACAAAGACAAAGATATATCACTCACAAGATGCATACATGATGTTAACATGCAGCAGTTTTCAGCAGTTAATATCACTTAGCAGTTTTGCAATGAAGATTAAGGCATCAAGATGAAAAGTAACATGCATGCAAACTACTCCATCACGTAGAGCATAAGAGATGAACATTTTGGTATATCATACGCACAAATTGGAGCTACGAGCATGGAGATATGACATGGCAAAAATGGGCACATGAGATAGAATATTTTGGGACTTAGAGAAATTGTCACCTCTGGAACAAGTGTTTGACCCGGGCACGCGAACCGAGGTCGGTTGAAGATGGGCGCGATGGTGGCCGGAGTTACGGGGGAGGTCGACGGTGATACGTCCATTTTGCATCATGCTTTTATATCAATATTTATTGCATTATGGGCTGTTATTACACATTATATCTCACTACTTATGGCTATTCTCTCTTATTGTACAAGGTTTACCATGAAGAGGGGGAATGCCGGTAGCTGGAATTCTGGCTGGAAAAGGAGCAAACGTTGGAAACCTATTCTACACAGCTCCAAAAGTCCTGAAACTCCACGAAACAACTTTTTGGAATTAATAAGAATTTCTGAGCGGAAGAAATACACCAGGGGGGCCACACCCTGTCCAGGAGACAGGGCCCCCCTATAGGGCGCCCCCTATCTCCTAGGCCCCCTGGTGGGCCTCCGGTGTCCATCTTCTGCTATATCATCGCTTTTACCCTGGAAAAAATCGTGGGCAAGCTTACGGGACGAAACTCCACTGCCACGAGGCGGAACCAATCTAGGGCTCTGGCAGAGCTGTTCTGCCGGGGACACTTCCCTCTGGGAGGGGGAAATCATCACCAACGTCATCACCAACGATCCTCTCATCGGGAGAGGGTCAATCTCCATCAACATCTTCACCAACACCATCTCCTCTAAAAACCCTAGTTCATCTCTTGTATCCAATCTTGTATCAAAACCATAAATTGGTACCTGTGGGTTGCTAGTAGTGTTGATTACTCCTTGTAGTTGATTCTAATTGGTTTACTTGGTGGAAGATCATATGTTCAATGTGTTGCTTCATTAGGGGCCGATATGGATCCATATGTTTAATGCTATGGTTAGGTTTACCTTAATACTTCTTTTGTAGTTGCAGACGCTTGAAATAGGGGTTAATCATAAGTGGGATGCTTTTCTAGTACCGGTCCACACACATATAAAATTATCAAAGTACCGAACGTGAATCATATGAACGTGATGAAAACTAGCTTGACGATAATTCCCATGTGTCCTCGGGAGCTCCTTTCTTATTATTAGAAATTGTCCAGGCTTATCCTTTGCTACATAAAGGATTGGGCCACATTGCTGCACTTTACTTATTTTATTTACTTTTTACTTGTTAATATTTATCTTATCACAAAACTATCTATCACCTATAATTTCAGTGCTTGCAGAGAAAACCCTACTGAAAACCGCTTATCATTTCCTTCTGCTACTCGTTGGGTTCAACACTCTTACTTATCGAAAGGACTACGATTGATCCCGTACACTTGTGGGCCATGAAGACTCTTTACTGGCACCGTTGCCGGGGAGTGTAGCGCTTTTGGTGAGTGGAACTTGGTAACGAAACATTTATATAGTGTGCTGAAATTTTCTGTTACTTGTCACTATGGAAACTAATCCTTTGAGGGGCTTGTTTGGGGTATCTTCACCCCAACTAGAAGAGCAAATAGTTGCTCCTCAACCTACTGAACTTTATGAAAATATTGCTTTGAGATTCCTTAGAGTATGATAGAGAAACTGCTAGCTAATCCATTTGCAGGAGACGGAACATTGCATCCCGATTTACACCTTATCTTTGTGGATGAAGTTTGTGGATTATTTAAGCTTGCAGGTATTCCCGATGATGTTGTCAAAAGGAAGGTCTTCCCTTTATCTTTGAAGGGAGATGCATTGACATGGTATAGGCTATGTGATGATACGAGGTCTTGGAATTATAAGCGATTGAAGTTGGAATTTCACCACAAGTTCTATCCTATGCATCTTGTTCATCCCGATCGTAATTACATATATAATTTCTGGCCTCGCGAAGGAGAAAGCATCGCTCAAGCTTGGGTGAGGCTTAAGTCAATGTTATATTCATGCCCCAATTGTGAGCTCTCTCGGGAAATGATTATTCAGAACTTTATTGCTCGGCTTTCTCTTGATAATCGCGACCTGCTTGATACTTCCTATGCTGGTTCTTATATGATGAAGACTATTGATTTCAAATTGGACTTATTGGAAAGAATTAAACGCAACTCTGAAGATTGGGGTTCCGACGATGGTAAGGAGTCAGGTGTGACACCTATGTTCGATTGTGTTAAATCTTTTATGAATATCAATGCTTTTCGTGGATTTAGCGCTAAGTATGGACTTGACTCTGAGATAGTAGCTACTTTTTCTGAATCTTTTGCTACTCACGTTGATCTCCCTAAAGAGAAGTGGTTTAAATATAATCCTCATGTTGAAGTGAAAGTAGTTGCACCTATTACAGTCGAAGAAAAGACTATTACCTACAGTGATCCTATTGTTCCTACTGCTTATGTTGAAAAACCTCCTTTTGCTGTTAGGATAAAGGATCATGCTAAAGCTTCGGCTATTGTTCGTAAGAGTAATACTAGGACTTATACACCTCCTGAGAAAATTAATGTTGAACCTAGTATTGCTATGGTTAAAGATCTCTTGGATGAGGATTTAGATGGGCACGTTATTTATTTCTATGGTGAGACTGCTAATATTCCTAGGCCAGATACTAAGACACGTAGACCTGTAGTAGGCATGCCTTTTATTTCTGTTAAAATAGGAGATCATTGTTATCACGGCTTATGTGATATGGGTCCTAGTGCTATTGAAATACCTTATTCCTTATATCAAGAAATTATGCATGACATTGCACCCATTGAGTTAGAAGACATTGATGTCACTATTAAGCTTCTAATATGGATACCACTAAACCTGTTGGGATTGTTAGAGATGTTGAAGTTTTGTGTGGGAAGGTTAAATACCCTGCTGATTTCCTTGTTCTTGGTTCCCCACAAGATGATTTTTGTCCCATTATTTTTGGTAGACCCTTCTTGAATAGAGCAAGTGCTTAGATTAATTGTGAAAAGAATATTGTCACTGTTGGCATAGATGGTATGTCTCATGAGTTTAATTTCGCTAAGTTTAGTAGACAACCTCGTGAAAGGGAACCACCTAGTAAGGATGAGATTATTGGTCTTGCTTCCATTGCTGTTCCTCCAACTGATCCGTTAGAAGAATACTTGCTAGATCATGAAAACGATATGTTTATGAAGGAAAGAGAGGAAATAGATGAAGTGTTCCTTCAACAGGAACCTATGCTGAAACATAACCTTCCCGTTGAAATTCTTGGGGATCCCCCTCCACCCAAGGGTGACCCGTATTTGAACTCAAACCTTTACCTGACAATCTTAAGTATGCTTATCTTGATGAAAAAAAAATATCCTGTTATTATTAGTGCTAACCTTTCATAGAAACAAGAAGAAAGATTATTGAAAACTCTGACGAAGCACCAAGCTGCTATTGGATATACTTTGGATGATCTTAAGGGCGTTAGTCCCACGTTATGTCAACTCAAAATTACATTGGTGGACGATGCCAAACTAGTTAGAGATCCTCAAAGACGATTAAATCCCAAGATGAAGGAAGTGGTAAGGAAGGAGATATTAAAGCTCCTTGAGGCTGGTATTATTTATCCCGTTGCTGATAGTGAATGGGTAAGCCCTGTCCATTGCGTTCCTTAAAAGGGAGGTATTACCGTTGTTCCTAATGATAAAGATGAATTGATCCCGCAAAGAATTATTACAGGTTATAGGATGGTAATTGATTTCCATAAGTTAAATAAAGCTACTAAGAAAGATCATTACCCTTTACCTTTTATTGATCAAATGCTAGAAAGACTATCCAAACACACACACATTTTTGCTTTCTAGATGGTTATTCTGGTTTCTCTCACATACCTTTGTCAGCGAAGGATCAATCTAAAACTACTTTTACTTGCCCTTTTGGTACTTTTGCTTATAGACGTATGCCTTTTGGTTTATGTAATGCACCTGCTACCTTTCAAAGATGCATGATGGCTATATTCTCTGATTTTTGTGAAAAGATTTGTGAGGTATTCATGGATGATTTCTCAGTTTATGGATCTTCTTTTAATGATTGTTTGAGAAACTTTGATCGAGTTTTGCAGAGATGCAAAGACACTAGTCTCGTCCTGAATAGGGAAAAGTGTCACTTTATGGTTAATGAAGGCATTGTCTTGGGGCATAAGATCTGTCGGGTGGTTGGTGCGACATATGCCAACGGGTGGCTTATCATTGTGGGAGCCAATAAGACGTCGTTGGTGCCTGGAAACGGGATAAGCCGAAGACATACACGCCGGCGAATCTTACCCAAGTTCGGGGCTCTCCATGGAGATAACACCCCTAGTCCTGCTCTGTGGGGTCTCCGCATGATCACTAGATCAACAAGTAGCTACAAGAGGCTCCTTGAGCTGTTTTGGTGAGAGGAGGAAGAAGAGGCAAGGCTAGCTCTCCTTTCCTCACTCGGTTGTGTCTAAATCTATCCAAGTCCAACCCTTTGCATAGGTGCCCCCGGGGGTTTATATAGGCCTACCCCCCGGGGGTACAACGGTAATCCGGCTGGGCCTAGGCCCGGCCGTCATTGTCTATGCTGGCCGGCTTCTCCGCCGACGGCTGGGGCCCGCCGACTGGTGGGTCCCGCCGGCTGCCGGCTTCTTGGTAGACAGGTAGGCCCCACCGCTTGGGGGTCTTGTCGGGGGCTGGTTACTGTCGCCTCACCTTTGATGATGAGGGATTAGTCGAGGTAAGTGTGGCTAAAGTGCCTCCGCCTTGCGGGCGCTCACTTTAGCCTTACCTAGTCTTGTCTCCTTAATGAGGCTCATTCTTCGAGGGAGGGGTCAAGCCGGCTGGGGAGAGCCGGCTTCACCCTTGGCCGACTAGGGGGCGCGTGGCCGCCTTCGGATGTCCCTCTGGCCGAAGGGGCCTGCCGCCTGTGGGCCGTATCGTCAGTTCACCATGGGTGATGTCATGGTCAGCATGGCAACGGTGCCACGCCGGTCGGGTCATGGCCACCCCGTATGGCGTACTGTAGCCATGCGAGCCCCGGGATTCGGGGGCGGCATATCTCACAATTGCCACGCCCTGTCTCGTCGTCATTATGCTGGAACAAACTCCGAGTGCTTGATATGGGCCGTCTATTGGGGGCCAGCTTCCTGGAGTCGGCCATGTGATGGCCGGCTTTATGGAGTCGGCCATGTGGTGGCCGGTTTATGGAGTCGGCCAAGCGGCGGCCGGGTTTCATTGGGAGGGCTTCTCGGCCAGGCCGCCCCGGTAGCCGGCCAAAGGGGTAGCCGGCCGGGGGGAGGCGGCCCTGCGTCATGGAGGCTTGACGGTTCGATCAGCCTTGTTATTTTTTCAAGAACCAGGGGAGCCGGCTAGGCTACCCGTGGTCATTTACTCCGTCAGTAGTCCCCGAAGCTGGTTGTGCTTCGTGGCTGCGAAGGGAACCAGAAGCTCAAACAGCTTCCTATCCTGAGGAGCCGGCAGCTAGGAGTCGGCATTACTTTATGCTTGCCTTCTCAGCAAAGTTTCCCTCGAAATCCGAAGGCGAGAACGAGTTGGCGCACGAGCCAAGCAGCGGGCTGACCACCCATCGCCCATGCGCCACGTGGCGCCTTCTGACCAGAAGGGCCTGCCAGCCCACGCGCCTGACGGGACGCCACGGCGGACCGGGGCCCGCCACTACCACACCTCGGCCCAAGCGAGGATCTTTTGTGGCCCGATCTAGCCGCTCGCCTTCCAGCGGCGGTTTCTGCACGCCGTTATGGCGCGGTAATCGCGGGACGTTGGGGAGTGGGCGCAGTTAATCCCACGTCCTCCCACGCCTCGCCTCCTCGGCTTCACCGCGCGAGGCTATAAGTAGGGGGAGGGGGAGAGCGGCTGACGCACGCGCGCTCGCCCCAGTCCCATCTCTCTCTCCTTCTCCTTCTTCTTCATTGTTGTAGCGGCAACGCTTCACCGTGCCATTGCCCAGCCATTTTCCTCAGCGCGTCGCTGGCTCGCCGCCGCCGACCCGGGCATCCTCCCCCGCCGCGTGTCGCCAGGAGCCCTCCCGTCCCCATGGCTCCTACGTCGAGCAACTGGGACGGCTCCAATGTTCATGAAGACGACATCAATTTCCTTCGCAAGACGTGGAGGCTGCCGGGCAAGGTGCGCGTTCAGGTCCGGCTTGCGCCGGAGGGGGAGATTTCGCTGGCGCCGGAGGAGGGTGAGCGGGTGATCTTCCGCTCCCACTGCCTGCGGGGCGTTGGACTCCCCGCGAGCAGCTTCTTCCGCTCGTTCCTCGAGTTCTATCATCTGCAGCCGCACCACCTCACTCCAAACACGGTGGTGCTGCTGTCGGCCTTCGTCACTCTGTGCGAAGGCTTCCTTGGTGTTCTCCCCACCCTCGAGCTGTGGGGGGAGTTCTTCCAGTCCAAGCTCGGCACCGTCTCCTTGGGCGTGCCGGCTCCGTGTGGCGCCTTCATCACCGTGCGGCGGACAACGGCCGACAACCCGTTCCCGTCCATTGCGGTGATCCAGTTGGTGAAGCTTTGGCAGAAGTCTTATTTTTACGTGAAGAACGTCGCCCCGCAAGGCGACTATGTCAACCTGCCGGCTTACATAGCCGGCCCGCCGGCTAGGAGGTCGTCCTCGTTGTCCTATCGGGCCAGGTCGCTAATGCCGGCTGGGGGAGGCGCCGTTGCCCGGCTTCGGGTGCTGATCCAGTCGGAGGGCTTGACCGGGCCTGAACTGATCGCCGCCTTCGTGGAGCGCCGGGTGCTCCCGCTTCAAGGCCGCCCTCATCTTATAGGTCAGATGAGCGGCCGCTTCGACCCATGCCGACTCAGCACCAGGGAGATGCCTCACGACGAGGTATCTTACATGGTCAACTACATCGCCAACTGCAAGCTGAAGCCGGACTGGCAGTATGGCAAGGCGCCTTACTCTCGCGCCGATCCACCACCCATGGTAAGCTTTTCTTTCTTCCTTATTTTGCCGAGTTTTCTTTTCTGGCCGACCTCTGACCATTCGGATCTCTTTTTCTTTTAAATCAGAATCCCCTCCTTCATCAGCCAGCCTGGACCGCTGGGGCGGAACGCGAGTTCGCCCCTGATCGCGCGGCGGATGACTTTGACGACCCCGACTTGGGGGCGACCGCCTTGGAAAACGACGCCGTGGGGGGAGGCGGCGAGCCAGGCGGCTCTGGGCTCTACGCTACCTTCGAGGACTGGCCGGACGATGACGAGGCCAAGGCGTTTCCACGCCGTGAGCTGGCGTCCGACCATCAAGGCGCAGACTCATCCGCCGGGCCGGCTGCCCGAGGCGGCATACGTAAACGCCGGGTGGCGCCGTCTCTCTCTGGTAGTCGGCCGAAGTAGACCAAGGGCACCGCAGCGTCGACCAAGCGAGATGAGGCGGCTGGGAAGGCGGCCCGGTTCTGCAAGGTGGTGAAGCAGCCGCCTGCGGTTTCAGCGTAAGTTTTTAACTCTTGTATGTCTTTCCTTTTTCTTTTCTTCGGCCGGCACCCTCTGAGCCTTTCTTAATTTAATGATCAGAGCCCCGCTCACTCTTGAGTGGACCTTGGCCGCCTCCATAGTCGGAGGGGTGGGGGAATCCCAAAGCTCCCGCCTTGTGGACCTCCGCGCCAAGCTCCTAGCAGCGATGGAGCGGAATGCGTGGGAGGCACGAGAGGAGCGGGAGGCGGAGGAGCAGAGGGCGGCAGCTGCCAGGGCGGCCCAGGAGCTGACGGCGGAGTCGGCGGAGATGCAGGCCGACGTGGCAGCCAGGGCCCAAGCGGAGGCCGTGGCTGCGGAGAGGGCGGCAGAGGCCCTGTGTAATCAGCCTCCGCAACTCATCATCCCCCTCCGCACCGTGGCCCCTGAAATCCTGGTGCCCCGCCAGAGGAAGCCGGCCGTGACCAACCGGCACTTGAGAGGGAGGGGGGCAATGCGGTCCCCCTGGAGGGCGAAGTGGTGCCGCCGCCGCTGGCCGGGACGGGCCAAGGCGGACGGCCGGAAGCACTGCCCGCACAGCCGGCTGGAGGCGACCCGGCCGTGGGGGCAGATCTCGTTGTCCTCTCGCCGACTCGTCGGCGTGCAGGCAAGGCGAGCTCCAAGCCGGAGACGCAAAGGGCCGCAGGCTCCAGCTCGATGTCCCATGACCTAGAGACGGCCAGCGTCAGCTCGCCGGGATGGACGCCGGGCAGCGGGACGGCCGTGCTGAACGTGGCCGCGCAAGATATTCGGAGCCTGCTTCAGGCCCGGGCCGCCCCGCTGAAGCAGTGCACCCAAGAGTTCCTTGCAACGAGGTCAGCCATTCGGGTAAGTCCTCTTGATTTCTTCTGTGGGGGCGCGTCAGCGCACCCACTGGGTGTAGTCCCTGAGTTCCGAGCCGGCTGCTGAGCAGGCGGCTTGGAACTTCTCAGGAGACTTTGGTTTTGACGGTTTGTTCTTGTTTGCACCCTCGTTTTATTCGCAGGACTACCACAATCTCCATGCTGCTCCTTCAACTCCCAGGCCCGGGAGATGGGTCAGAAGGCCGCCGATCTGACGGAGAGCCGGAGTAAGTGTTTTTATCTTTCTATCTCATGTGGGGGCGCGTCAGCGCACCCACTAGGTGTAGTCCCCGAGAAGCGGGACGACTGCCGAGCAGTCGGGTCGGATCTTTCTTGACGACTTCTTCCTCATCTTTTTTTTCTAACGTCTGTACGGGCTAATGCCGACTTGAGGGAGCAGCTTGGCATAGCCCAGACCGCCCTTCGTGCCAAGGAGACGGAGTGCGTCGCCTTGGCCCAGGAGCAGGATCGCCTGCCCAAGAGGCTGGCCGACCAGGAGGAGAACCACAAGGCGGCTTTGAAGGCGGCGCAAGACAATGAGGCCGCCCTCAAAGCCGAGTATGGGACGGAGGCAACAAGCTGGGCTGAGGCGAGGCAAGCGCTGAGCAAGGGTTACAGCCGGGTTGAGGATTTGATCGACGGTAGGCCGCCTTCCTCTTCATCCCTTTCCTCATCCCCGTCTTCTGATCGGTCTTCTGACTTGCTTTATTTCTTTCTTCTTTGTGCAGAGTACTTTCCCGGCTACTCTGTTGCCGCCAACCAGGCCGTCGAAGCTCATCGCGAGGCCCGACGCCAGACTGGGGCCGAGATTCCACCAGGTGCCAACCGGACGCTTGAAGAACAGCTTCTGGCGATTCAAGCCCGGCTTCAGCCAATCAACCGCATGCTCCGCCGCCTTCAGCGTGCCGAAGCACAAGTGCTGACTGCCCTCTGGCCTGGCAAGGTGATTCCCCGCACCCCCAATCGTACAGCCAACTGGCTGGAGGTGGCAGTCGGCCGTTTCGAGGCCTGGAAGGCTTCTGCAGCTCGGTGCGGGGCTCGGCGGGCGGTGGAGTTCGTCCGGGCCTGGTATCCTGGGCTGAACTTGGACCAGCTGCGCACTTGGCGGCAGGAGGCTGACGAGGAGCTGGAGGCGGTGCGGCTGGCTATTATCCAGCGTGCCTATGCGATCGCCGACTTCACCGACACCAGCGCCTTCGCTCCTGAGGTGAACGAAGACGGAGTCGCTCAGCCAGAGGAGTGGCTCGGGCTGAACCCGACGGAGGGAGAGGACTCGGTGGAGGAGATCGACTCCAGCGATGAGGGCGAAGAGGAGGAGGCAGAGGAGGAGGATGGTGAAGATGCCGTGCCGGACGATGGAGCGACCGACCCGCCTCAGCCTGGCCGTGCCTCCAGCAACGAGGCGTGCGTGGGAACGCCGCCTGCCGCAGGGGGCGATCAAGCCGAGACTCGCCAGCCGGCCACTCCCCCGGTCGATACTTCCGTTTCCACCATCCTTCCCGACACGCCTGTTGCTCCCCTGGCCTGTCTTGCCGCTTTTATCTTCCTGCTACTTACTTTTGAAAAACTTTTCATTAAGTTTGTGCAGTTCCACCCACTGGGGGTGTATTCAAACTATGTTGAATGCCGGCCTTTCGAAGGCCTTTGTGTAAATATAGTTATGCATATCTTGGCTTTCATTCCTAGTTGCTTGTTATCTTAGGCTGCTTTCCTTTGCCGCCGTCCCCTGGCCGCCGCCTTCCCGGCCGGACTGCTGCTCTGCAGTCTATGGCGGGGTAAAGGACTTGGCCGTCTGGGAGGGCAAGTACTCGATCTTTTAGATTGTGTCACAGCCCTAGAGCTTGCTTGTAACTAGTGGCATTGCAGTCATGCATCATATCTAAATTTCTTTAAATTTGAATTGGGGAATTGGAAAGCCTCAGAAGTCATTTAAAAAAATGATGATCAACATTAAAAATTGCTTCAAATGTTTCCAAGGAAACGTTCCTTTTCAGCTTTGAAAAATATTGGCAAGAATAAAATGCAAACCAATATTTTTGGAGTGACTGAAACATTTATTTTGGGCCTTTGAATTAATTCAATAACTATTTGCATTGGATATATATTTGATATATAAATAATATATGTCCAATAATTACTGGAACATTTTATGTGGTTTGGTATATTTTAGTTCTAGCCACATAACTATTTTCAGGATTTTATAAAATGGTTTACTATTTTACTAAACTAAAACAACACAGAACAAAATAGATAAATAAAAACAGAAATAGAAAGAGCAGAGGACTACCTGGCGCTAACCTCTCAGCCCACCTGGCCCGGCACTGTGGCTGAGGCCCGGCCCAGCCCACCACCGCCACCTCCCCGTGTCGTCTTCCTCCCTGCCAGGAGGACGGGCACGAGCCCGGCGCGCGCGGCCACGTGCCCCGGCCACCTCCTCCCTGCCTGGCTGCCTCCTCCTCCCCTGGTCGCCTCCCGCGACGCCACGCAGCCCCTGGCTCCCTCTCTCACTCTCCTCGCCCTTTTCCTCCGTCCCTATCCCCCTCTGCTCCCTCTCCCTCCCGCGACCGAACAGAGCCCGTCGACGCTGACCAGCGCTCGCACGGCCGCAGCCATCCCGAAGCCTCTCCGACATGCCCTCGAGCTCCGCCGGTCCTCCCTCATCCTCCTCGTCGTCTCACGCGACCAGAAGAGCCCCGGAACGCCGCCCCCGACGTTTTCCCCCTCGCCGGCCGCCGAGGATCTTCACCGTCGATTCGCCACCATCGACGCTTCCCCGGCCCCGTCGTCTGCACCGGCGAACTCTCTGTGAGCTCCTCTTCCTTCTCCCCCTTTCCGTTCTCTCGTTTGCACGCCGTAGTTGCCGCCTTACCAACGACCGAAACCCGCCGCCGCCCGCGCTCGTCGCCGGTGAAGCCTCGGTGACCTTTTGGTCCCGTGCGTGCGCCCGTTGCGCTCGCAACGTTTCGTAGAGCCGAACTAGCGTGACAACCGGCTCGTTTGCAAGCCGCAGCGCCAACCCTGCACCCACCCGTAGCTCCGGCCGCCGCTGCGAGCTCGTTCCCGGCGAGCTCCAGCCACCCCAGCCGCTGCCGCACGCCCAGTTGGATGCGGCGCATCTTCAGCTACCCGTAGGAGCAAACCACGCGTCGAATGGTGCTCCATAGCGAGCACACGTTGCATCTCCGTCGTCGGCCATGGTCGTCGCCGGCGAAACTCCGGCGGGAGCTGACGTGGCTCCGTCATTAGGAGCTAACCCAGCTAGTTAATCAACCTACAGCCACTGACAGTGGGCCCCACCCCTGGTCAAACCCCAGTCAGCGCTGGGTTTGACTGGGATTAGTTCCTGAGTCACTGACCAGTGGACCCCACTGGTCAGGTTTGACCTGGGGCGCCCAGTTGACTCTGCTGACGTCACCGTGACGTGGTGCTGATGCCATAAATCATTTCTGGATTTATTATTATTTCAGGAAATTTCAGAAAATGCCCTAAACTTCAAAAATTCATAGAAATTCAACCGCAACTCCAAATTAAATAATTTATATATGAAAAATTATCAGAAAAATTCAAGGAATCCATCTGTACCATTTTCATGCATGTTAGAACAACTTATAGCTGCTGTTTAGCACAAATCAATTAAATGGCATTTGAATAATCACATATGGAGTTTGAATTTGAATCTTGTATTCAAACCAACTTCATTTAACCTATTGCTAGACGCATTAGCCCAAAACACATTCATATTGCCATGTCATAGCATGCATCATATTGTGCATTGCAATGATCGTGTTTCTTCTGTGTTTGCCGGTGTTGTTCCCCCTCGGTAGACGCAGTACCGATGATGTGATCGTTGACACTGATGAAGAGCTATATTATCTTCAGAAGTGCCAGGCAAGCAAAACCCCCTTGTTCATTCCGATAAAATCCCACTCTCTCGCTCCTGCTCTCTTTTACTGCATTAGGACAACAACGATTCATCTGTTACTTGCTGCGGTAGTTGAACCCCTTTATCCTCTGCATGACCTGTCATTGCCACAGTAAATAGATGAAACCCACTAGCATGAGTAGGAGTTGTTTGAGCCCTGTTGTGCCTACTCATTCATGTTTGTTTGTCATGCCTGCTACTGCTTAGAGTTGAGTTAGGTCTAATTCATCGGGGATGAACCAGAGGTGTGTGAACATGTCCTACCGTTGAGAGCTAAGTGTGTGAACACGATTTGGTAAAGGTAGCGGTGAGAGGCCATGTAGGAGTACATGGTGGGTTGTCTCATTGCAGCCGTCCTCAGGAACTGAGTTCTGTGTTTGTGATCCATGACCAGCTACTACCACACATTGGAATGCTTAAGTGCCCCTCTCGACTTATTAATCAACTTGATCTCTGTCCAGGAGTTGCAACTAGTTTCTGGTGTTTGTAGGTAGTGTTAGTAGTCTACCAAGTGGCACCCGGTACAGGTGGGCTTGGGACAGACTAGGAATAGTGGCACGGTGTACCAAGTGGCACCCGGATGGTGGGCTTGGGAACCCTGCTCACATCGTTTGGGGCCGTGAGCGACACCCCGGCCGGATCTCCTTGCGGATGGAACCCGAATAGGCGATAAACCTGGACTAGAGACTTGTTCGGTTAGTCAGGTCGTGGCCGACTCCCTCGCCCGGGTTCCGCTTGAAGGTTGCCGAGGTACATGACGTGTACAGGGCGGTAAGTGGCGGGAGCGTGTGTGAAGAAGTACACCCCTGCAGGGTTATCATTATCTATTCGAATAGCCGGATTCCTCGGATATGGAAACTTGGAGCCCTTGCATAATTCATAGACAAGTGAAAGTGGATACTCTAAAATACGCAAGATAAGCGTGAGTGCTATGGATGGCGTTCTCGTAGGGAGACGGGAGCGGATCCATAGTGGTGTATTGATATGGTGAATATGTGGACTCGTGTGCGCCACCTCAAAAGAGTTACTTGCAGTCGTAGTTCAGGTTAGCCACCGAGTCAAAGCTGGCTTGCTGCAGTTAAACTCCACCACCCCTTTGTTGATAATGATGCATATGTAGATAGATCTGATGTAAGTCTTGCTGGGTACATTTGTACTCACGTTGCTTAATTTATGTTTTTGCAGAGAGACTTCAGTCTCACTAGTAGTTCCACGTGGACTTCGACGTTTAGCTTGTTACCTCAGCTATGATCTTGTGCCCTCGGCAGGATCTGGTAGATAGTCAGGCTTCTCAGCCTTTTTCATTTCTAGATGTCTGTACTCAGACATGTTAAGCTTCCGCATGTGCTTTGACTTGTATGCTCTGATTGTTGGGTCATGAGACCCATGTTTGTAATATCTCGCTCCTCGGAGCCTATTGAATAAACTACTTGAGTCGTAGAGTCATTTTGTGATGCCATGTTGTATTGCACATATCGAGCATATTGTGTGTATGTTATTGAAATGCTTGGTATGTGTGGGATCTGACTATCTAGTTGTTTATCTTTAGTAGCCTCTCTTACCGGGAAATGTCTCCTAGTGTTTCCACCGAGCCATGGTAGCTTGCTACTGCTCCGGAACACTTAGGCTGGCCGGCATGTGTCCTTCTTCGTTCCTGTGTCTGTCCCTTCGTGGGAAATGTCACGCATTGAGTACCGGAGCCCTGTTAGCCCGCTACAGCCCGGTTTACCGGAGTCCTGCTAGCCCAGTGCTACAGCCCGGACCCACTTGCTGATGACCGACACGTTCGATGCTGGGTCATGGATGCCTGTCCCTGTAAGTCTGTGCCACTTTGGGTTTACGACTAGTCATGTCAGCCCGGGCTCCTTATCATATGGATGCTAGCGACATCATCATATACGTGAGCCAAAAGGCGCAAACGGTCCCGGGCAAAGGTAAGGCGACACCCGTGGGAATACCGTGCGTGAGGCCGCAAAGTGATATGAGGTGTTACTGGCTAGATCGATGTGACATTGAGTCGGGGTCCTGACAGCGCTGGTATCAGAGCTTGACTGCCTGTAGGATTACCAAGCCAAACTGGTCGAAGTTGAGTCTAGAAATGCTTTAGTTATATAAGGGAATTGATTGTGGGATGGAACGTAAGGTTTTTTTACTCCTTATACCTCATGCCTTCTGATCTGAGTCATCTTATCTTTCCTACGGGGTTAAGAACTAGGCCTTCCCTTCTTTCTATCAGGATCACGTGTTATTAATCAGTAGACTTATAGGATTGTTGGACTTAAGCCTCGTCTCAGTTCCTATTACTTCCGTATGTTAATTGTTGATCTCGAAACCTTGATATTGTGCTTCTGAGTGGTTATGCCACCCTTTTGTGAATGTCTCAAATCTTTTCTGAGCATTTACAGCCGTTATCCTGTCCGAGTCATCCCAGGTTTCTAAACAATCTGATGCATTTGCAAATCCGATCTTCCGTTCCCGATGTCCTTTTGGTCAGATCAATCACACAAATTAGTGAGTTGAGGTACTTTATTGCCTCGACATATATGTTGGAATAATTATTATGACCCTAGGTGTTCTAGGGGGTCACCTAGTAATCTAGCAACGTTTTGTGTTCCCAGTGTGAAGATCCTGGCCATCATTCTCGAAAGCATCTCGTGGTGCTACTTAGGAGTAGGTATTCTATTCCTTGGGTTTTGAACCCGAGATTCACCCTACTTACTTCATGTTGATAGTAATTGCTAGCTCCCCTAGGTTATTAGTAACCTTTGCGATAGTCCTTGGAGTCCGTGGTATCTTCTTCTTTCAAATACCATGAACTACTTATGGCAGAAGTTCCTCGTTGAACTGAACAATCACAACCAGAGTGCTCTTGATGAGTTCTCCATTATATATTGTGGCTCTGCCAGTTCTACCTTTCTGCATGGGTTATCCGGAAGAAATATGTTGAACTTCGTTCGACATGTTAAACCATGCATCCACAACTCAGAAAATCTTATGTTCCTTGAGTTGTCCCTCTTTAGTTGTCTTCTGACCCTCGTCTATCAATTGATAGTCAAGAGTATGTGTGCAATCGTTCATCGATACCTATTACTCTTGTGGTCCGTCAAGCCATTCTATTCCGGAATGACTAGGAGAAACAACCTCCAGTGCCCTGTCCATTTCCAGGATTGGGTCAAAGTAGTTGTATTCCACAGATCAAAATGCCAATCCAGCTTTTGTTCTGTTCTACCTTGAAGTGTTACCCTCTTTATATCGGGATTGTTATAGGAATTGCACACCATCCTATGAACTCTTGATACAGTGATACTCTCTCCATCATTATTCATTTCTCGGTTCCCGTGTTATTATAATCGGAACGCCGACAAGTGAATCGTGATGTGTGAAATCAATACTCATAGCAACCTTGTTGCTTGGTAGTTAAATGGACAATATTCTCATTCTTAGCATGTTGGTTATTGAATCACCATTCTAAGATAGATTGTGCTACCTAGTCCTTATTCCCTGGTACACTCTTTGATTGATGAGTTAGGATTTTGTCAAGTGCTCGCTCATTTGATCATATCATCTTGCTCTGAAAAGCAAGATTGTTCTCGAGCTTAGTAACATATCGGTGGTTCGTGATATTCCCAATTTCTTCTCGGAAGTATCACCAGGTTGTCGCCTGACCGCTATGTTGATCTCGTGATCAAGTTGGTTTATTCCTGTAAACCACCATTTCTCCAAGAATCCGTGTTGGATACCTCTGAGCTAGTTGGTTAAGCTAAACAACAACTTGGAGAGTTGGAAGATAAAAGCTTGTCCGACTTAGTTCATGTTAAGGGATATCTTTTTGTGTGTGTGTGTGTTGAAGAAAGATGATATCTTCATCCATTGGTCCCTGTGATCAGTTGCTGGACCTATTGTCTTATCAATCCTTTGATTTGAGTGTGAGCTATCGTCAAATCAAATCAGTACCAACGATGCTCGTAATGTTGTCTTATTCGTGGTTGATCCCTCGAGCATACACCATTACATCTTTGGTCTGACCAATGCTATCACCGTGTTCACTTAACTATGGAATTCCTTTTAAAAGGAAACCTAGATGAATTGTTGTTGAGCCCATTGACAACATCATTATCTGCTCCATGATTTTGTTGAACATTAAGCTAGTGTTGGAAACTTTTGAAAGCATTTATTCATGCTAGCTCATGAAGCATATGTTTGGATGAAGGTAGTGACTTCCTTTAATTCATGTGCATTTGATGCAAGTTGCCGCCGTGGATTCGAGAAAGTCAATGTTGCTTTCTTTGGAATCATTCCAAATCAGTCATGCACACGTGCGAAGAATTCTGTGGTTTGAAGACTTGCAACGTTCAATCTATATGTATCCCTAGCACACCAAGCCACTGATTGATTTGTTCAAGGAGAAGGAGTTCCTTCATAAGAGCTAATCCGGACCTATGTAAGGACTTCGATACCCTCGTTGATGGTTCCCCCTCCTGAACTCGGTAGTGTTTTATTATAAGACTACTTTGTGGTCATGTTTGTCTTGGACAACATGTTCACATGTTGTAGCAGAACCGGCTCGTGTTTTGGAGCTTGCTATCATAGTTCACTCCCCGAGAATCTCGGAACGTCATCTCGTCGATTTGTGTTGCAAACTTTCATTTATCTTCCTAGGCTCGATGAGTCTGGAATATCCTGACACCAACCAGATCTGAATCTCAGGCAGATATGATGGTTGGAACATTTCCCCAAGAACTATAATATTGGTTCCTCGATAACTGGTAAAGTGGATGTCGTGGCCAGCACCACCCAGCCGAAAGACCTATTATTGTAGTATCTTGATTGAAGAAGTTGGCCACCTCCCCATAAGGATTTCGTAGGATTTACCTCCGTAACTGTTCCTTATGGATTCTATTGCTCCCGAAGTCCGACCTTTTACTTGATGTTCTAGTTATCAAACCATATCTATGAATGGGATACACTAGCACATCAAGGAGAACATTAGAAGCGGAGTGCTAAATGTCTCTCGGTCGATCATCCAGATTTCGTTCCCTTGGCCTCGCTAAGGTGAAATCTGAGAAAGTGTTATCTTCCTTTGCATCTGCATCGTCCGTCGCCATCCATCATGGTAGTATGTTGTGTTGCCAGGATCCTTGACACGGATGTTGGTAAAACCTTGATGAATATGGAAATGCTCAAGTTCTTGAGAGCACGCACAAGCGCTACGTGTTATCATCGGCACCAACTGGGATTCCTCTCAGTTTCCTTGGTAATGCTGTGATCTCTTCAAACAGCGAATTCACTCTCTATTACTGGGTTCTTCCCCAGTTACCAGAATCATTCCAAGCATTTGCATTTTGTTCCCAGCCTGCACCGCCAATGTGCCATTCTACCATGGGTCCCTTCCATTTCCGGTGATAAGCAAAAATCATCCATTGCATTGTCTTCAACAAGGTAGTCCACATCATCCATTCTAGTCCAGGTGTACCATTCCTTTGCACCCCACCAAAACGATCATTGTGAATTGCCTTAGGCTGGTATAAAGAGTTTCAATGATCTCGGAATCAAAAGTAATTCTTTTTGCCACTTAAGGGGATATATCTACGAGTCACCATCCCTAAGGTGCCTCGTTGTGGTATCATGGCAATTCAACTCCTCGCTACGTTGACAACCGCTCACCACCTTTTTAAGTGGGGAATTGTTGCCTACCTAGTGAGCCTTCGTCATTTGTTCCACTCCATCCCTCTAGATGTGTGTTTTGTGTCTCAGCTCGAGTGATGTTGCTATGTCTCATTCCTTGCATTGATCCTAAGTTGTTTGATCTTCGAGAAGATTGATCCTTCTAGAGTCTCCTTCTCCTCTCGTTGTCATGTTGGCTGGAGTTCTCAGAGCAAGACGACAAGACAGTGATGGTGATCAAATCAACACTCTTATGGAATGCACCCTAGATCGTGAAGATTATACTAGTTGCGTTCCCCCTTCATCTTACCCTACGCTTGAATCTCGAGACGAGATTCTTGTTTAGTGGGGGTGAGTTGTCACAGACCTAGAGCTTGCTTGTAACTAGTGGCATTGCAGTCATGCATCATGTCTAAATTTCTTTAAATTTGAATTGGGGAATTGGAGAGCCTCAGAAGTCATTTAAAAAAATGATGATCAACATTAAAAATTGCTTCAAATGTTTCCAAGGAAATGTTCCTTTTCAGCTTTGAAAAATATTGGCAAGAATAAAATGCAAACCAATATTTTTGGAGTGACTGAAACATTTATTTTGGGCCTTTGAATTAATTCAATAACTATTTGCATTGGATATATATTTGATATATAAATAATATATGTCCAATAATTACTGGAACATTTTATGTGGTTTGGTATATTTTAGTTCTAGCCACATAACTATTTTCAGGATTTTATAAAATGGTTTAGTATTTTACTAAACTAAAACAACACAGAACAAAATAGATAAATAAAAACAGAAATAGAAAGAGCAGAGGACTACCTGGCGCTCACCTCTCAGCCCACCTAGCCCGGCACTGTGGCTGAGGCCTGGCCCAGCCCACCACCGCCACCTCCCCGTGTCGTCTTCCTCCCTGCCAGGAAGACGGGCACGCGCCCGGCGCGCGCGGCCGCGTGCCCCGGCCACCTCCTCCCTGCCTAGCTGCCTCCTCCTCCCCTGGTCGCCTCCCGCGACGCCACGCAGCCCCTGGCTCCCTCTCTCACTCTCCTCGCTCTTTTCCTCCGTCCCTATCCCCGTTTGCTCCCTCTCCCTCCCGCGACCGAACGGAGCCCGTCACCGCCGACCAGTGCTCGCACGGCCGCAGCCGTCCCGAAGCCTCTCCGACACGCCCTCGAGCTCCGCCGGTCCTCCCTCGTCCTCCTCGTCGTCTCACGCGACCAGAAGAGCCCCGGAACGCCGCCCCCGACGTTTTCCCCCTCGCCGGCCGCCGAGGATCTTCACCGTCGATTCGCCACCATCGACGCTTCCCCGGCCCCGTCGTCTGCACCGGCCAACTCTCCGTGAGCTCCTCTTCCTTCTCCCCCTTTACGTTCTCTCATTTGCACGCCGTAGTTGCCGCCTTACCAATGATCGAAACCCGCCGCCGCCCGCGCTCATCGCCGGCGAAACCTCGGTGACCTTTTGGTCCCGTGCGTGCGCCCGTTGCGCTCGCAACGTTCCGTAGAGCCGAACTAGCGTGACAGCCGGCTCGTTTGCAAGCCGCAGCGCCAACCCCGCACCCACCCGTAGCTCCGGCCGCTGCCGCGAGCTC
The DNA here is from genome assembly GCF_002162155.2 of Triticum dicoccoides. Classification (NCBI taxonomy): domain Eukaryota; kingdom Viridiplantae; phylum Streptophyta; class Magnoliopsida; order Poales; family Poaceae; genus Triticum; species Triticum dicoccoides. Next base: position 84,132,645 of record NC_041387.1, on the reverse strand, counting down.
GTTCCCGGCGAGCTCCGGCCACCGCAGCCGCTGCCGCTCGCCCAGTTGGATGTGGCGCATCTTCAGCTACCCGTAGGAGCAAACCACGCGTCGAATGGTGCTCTCGAGCACACGTTGCATCTCCGTCGTCGGCCATGGTCGTCGCCGGCGAAACTCCGGCGGGAGCTGACGTGGCTCCGTCATTAGGAGCTAACCCAGCTGGTTAATCAACCTACAGCCACTGACAGTGGGCCCCACCCCTGGTCAAACCCCAGTCAGCGCTGGGTTTGACCGGGATTAGTTCCTGAGTCACTGACCAGTGGACCCCACTGGTCAGGTTTGACCTGGGGCGCCCAGTTGACTCTGCTGACGTCACCGTGACGTGGTGCTGACGCCATAAATCATTTCTGGATTTATTATTATTTCAGGAAATTTCAGAAAATGCCCTAAACTTCAAAAATTCATAGAAATTCAACCGTAACTCCAAATTAAATAATTTATATATGAAAAATTATCAGAAAAATTCAAGGAATCCATCTGTACCATTTTCATGCATGTTAGAACAACTTATAGCTGCTGTTTAGAACAAATCAATTAAATGGCATTTGAATAATCACATATGGAGTTTGAATTTGAATCTTGTATTCAAACCAACTTCATTTAACCTGTTGCTAGATGCATTAGCCCAAAACACATTCATATTGCCATGTCATAGCATGCATCATATTGTGCATTGCATTGATCGTGTTTCTTCTGTGTTTGCCGGTGTTGTTCCCCCTCGGTAGACGATGTACCGATGATGTGATCGTTGACACTGATGAAGAGCTATATTATCTTCAGAAGTGCCAGGCAAGCAAAACCCCCTTGTTCATTCCGATAAAATCCCACTCTCTCGCTCCTGCTCTCTTTTACTACATTAGGACAACAACGATTCATCTGTTACTTGCTGCGGTAGTTGAACCCCTTTATCCTCTGCATGACCTGTCATTGCCACAGTAAATAGATGAAACCCACTAGCATGAGTAGGAGTTGTTTGAGCCCTGTTGTGCCTACTCATTCATGTTTGTTTGTCATGCCTACTACTGCTTAGAGTTGAGTCAGGTCTGATTCATCGGGGATGAACCAGAGGTGTGTGAACATGTCCTACCGTTGAGAGCTAAGTGTGTGAACACGATTTGGTAAAGGTAGCGGTGAGAGGCCATGTAGGAGTATATGGTGGGTTGTCTCATTGCAGCCGTCCTCAGGAACTAAGTTCTGTGTTTGTGATCCATGACCAGCTACTACCACACATTGCAATGCTTAAGTGCCCCTCTCGACTTATTAATCAACTTGATCTCTGTCCAGGAGTTGCAACTAGTTTCTGGTGTTTGTAGGTAGTGTTAGTAGTCTACCAAGTGGCACCCGGTACAGGTGGGCTTGGGACAGACTAGGCATAGTGGCACGGTGTACCAAGTGGCACCCGGATGGTGGGCTTGGGAACCCTGCTCACATCATTTGGGGCCGTGAGCGACACCCCCGCCCGATCTCCTTGCGGATGGAACCCGAATAGGCGATAAACCTGGACTAGAGACTTGTTCGGTTAGTCAGGTCGTGGCCGACTCCCTCGCCCGGCTTCCGCTTGAAGGTTGCCTAGGTACATGACGTGTACAGGGCGGTAAGTGGCGGGAGCGTGTGTGAAGAAGCACACCCCTGCAGGGTTATGATTATCTATTCGAATAGCCGGATTCCTCGGATATGGAAACTTGGACCCCTTGCATAGTTCATAGACAAGTGAAAGTGGATACTCTAAAATACGCAAGATAAGCGTGAGTGCTATGGATGGCGTTCTCGTAGGGAGACGGGAGCGGATCCATAGTGGTGTATTGATATGGTGAATATGTGGACTCGTGTGCGCCACCTCAAAAGAGTTACTTGCAGTCGTAGTTCAGGTTAGCCACCGAGTCAAAGCTGGCTTGCTGCAGTTAAACTCCACCACCCCTTTGTTGATAATGATGCATATGTAGATAGATCTGATGTAAGTCTTGCTGGGTACATTTGTACTCACGTTGCTTAATTTATGTTTTTGCAGAGAGACTTCGGTCTCACTAGTAGTTCCACGTGGACTTCGACGTTTAGCTTGTTACCTCAGCTACGATCTTGTGCCCTCGGCAGGATCTGGTAGATAGTCAGGCTTCTCAGCCTTTTTCATTTCTAGATGTCTGTACTCAGACATGTTAAGCTTCCGCATGTGCTTTGACTTGTATGCTCTGATTGTTGGGTCATGAGACCCATGTTTGTAATATCTCGCTCCTCGGAGCCTATTGAATAAACTACTTGAGTCGTAGAGTCATTTTGTGATGCCATGTTGTATTGCACATATCGAGCATATTGTGTGTATGTTATTGAAATGCTTGGTATGTGTGGGATCTGACTATCTAGTTGTTTATCTTTAGTAGCCTCTCTTACCGGGAAATGTCTCCTAGTGTTTCCACCGAGCCATGGTAGCTTGCTACTGCTCCAGAACACTTAGGCTGGCCGGCATGTGTCCTTCTTCGTTCCTGTGTCTGTCCCTTCGTGGGAAATGTCACGCATTGAGTACCGGAGCCCTGTTAGCCCGCTACAGCCCGGTTTACCGGAGTCCTGCTAGCCCAGTGCTACAGCCCGGACCCACTTGCTGATGACCGACACGTTCGATGCTGGGTCATGGATGCCTGTCCCTGTAAGTCTGTGCCACTTTGGGTTTACGACTAGTCATGTCAGCCCGGGCTCCTTATCATATGGATGCTAGCGACATCATCATATACGTGAGCCAAAAGGCGCAAACGGTCCCGGGCAAAGGTAAGGCGACACCCGTGGGAATACCGTGCGTGAGGCCGCAAAGTGATATGAGGTGTTACAGGCTAGATCGATGTGACATTGAGTCGGGGTCCTGACAGATTGTGGCAAAGTAAGAAGGGAAGCCGGCCATCCGGCTGTTCTGAGAGCCGGTTGGCGAGGGGGGAAAGCCGGCTTGAGTTATGTAAGTTCGTTGGTCCTTAGCCGTTTTTTCGTGTGGGTGTCCTTTCCTGCCTTTAACTCTTGTTAGTCGGGCAGCAGATTCTTCGGGCTACGACTTTCAACAAGAGAGGGCTTTGGAAGCCGGCACACTACTTGTCTGACTGCAGGTAGAACTTAAATATACCCCAAGGCGGCAAGTCCCCGGGCCGACTTGATTGGGCCCGGTGCCAGACGGAAAAAATGGGTGTGATAACATAAACATGGGCATGATACTCATGATTCATAGATAAAAGAGGGTAGTCCCATAGTATTCCTCGGGGAGCCCATTGTCTCATACTTGGTACAAAAGGTAGCGTGGTACATACTGAATTTTTAACTGTAAAATCTTCGGAGGAGACTGGCGTTCCATGGTCGTTCCGACTCCTTGCCGGAATCATCCCTTTTACGTGCCTTCGGCTTCTGCGCGTCAATCAAGTAGTAGGAGTCGTTGCCTAGGGCTCGGCTATTGACGAATGGGCCTTCCCAAGGGGCCGAGAGCTTATGCTGGCCGGCTGTTCGCTGGATCATCCGGAGCACAAGGTCGCCCTCTTGAAAGGATCTCGGCTTGACTTTCCGGCTGTGGTAACGGCATAGACCTTGCTGATAGATGGCGGACCGGCTGAGGGCTAACAGCCGGCTTTCTTCCAGCAGGTTGACGCCGTCTTCTCATGCTTCCTTTGCTTCCGGTTCCGTGTACATGGTGACCCGAGGTGAGTCGAACACAATGTCAGTCGGGATGACAGCCTCGGCACCATATACAAGGAAGAAAGGAGTAAAGCCGGTTGACTTGTTTGGGGTAGTGCGCAAGCTCCAGAGGACGGCCGGCAACTCGTTGAGCCAATAGCCGGCCGAATGCTCCAGCGGCACGACCAGTCGAGGCTTGATGCCGGAGAGGATGAGGCCGTTTGCTCACTCGACTTGGCCGTTAGACTGCGGGTGGGCAACGGACGCTAAGTCCAGTCGGGTGCCATAAGTTGCGCAGAAACGGGCCAATGCTCCCTTGGCGAAGTTCGTGCCGTTGTCGGTGATGATGCTATGTGGTACGCGGTACCGGGTTGTGATATCTGCGATGAATGTTACGGCAGTCGGCCCATTCAGCTTCTTGATCGGCTTTGCTTCAATCCACTTGGTAAATTTGTCCACGGCGACAAGCAGATGTGTCATGCCGCCGCGTGCCATTTTGAATGGGCCCACCATAACCAACCCCCAAACGGCAAAGGGCCAAGTTAGGGGAATGGTCTTGAGTGCAGAAGCCGGCAGGTGTTGCTTGGAGCTGAAGACTTGGCACCCTTTGCAGTGTTTGACTATTTCCTTGGCGTCGTCCAAAGCAGTCGGCCAAAAGAAACCATGGCGGAAAGCTTTGGCGACGAGTGATCTTGAGGCTGCATGGTGGCCGCATTGGCCTTGGTGTATATCTTCGAGGATTGCTATGCCCTTCTCTGGTTCGACGCAGCGCTGGAAGACTCCAGTGACACTGCGCCTAACAAGCCCTCTGTTCATTATTGTGCAAGCTCCGGCTCGGCGTTGGACTTGTCTTGCCGAGATCTCGTCAGTTGGCAGCTCCCTATTGATCAGGAATTTGAGGATGGGCTGGGCCCATGATGGAGCTGTGACTTCTTCTGCTGTCAAGGTGGCTACCACAACCAGGGCGGGTGGGCTGGGTGGTGAAGAGTTGGAGTCGGCCACCATCTGTGATGTTGATGCAGTCCCCGAGCCAACTTTAGTAGTCCTCGAGCTGTGCTCTGAAGTCTCTGGGCCGGGTATGACTACAGCAGTCCCCGAGCCGCCTGTCAAAGTCCCCAAGCCGCCTGCTTGGTTCCCCAAGCCGGCTGCTTGTTTCCCCAAGCCGGCTTCGACAGCGTCGGGGTCAGGCGGCACGAAGATGGAATCGGACTCCGGAGCCGGCTTGACAGATGGCTTAAGGAGGCATTGGAGGGAGACGCCGGTTGGTATAGCTTGCCGGGTGGAGCCTATTCGTGCCAGGGCATCTGCTTGCTCGTTGTCGGCTCGTGGCACATGGAGCAACTCGCACCCTTCAAAGTATCCGCTGAGTTGCTGAGCGAGGAAGCGGTAGCTCGCCATGTTTGCGTCCTTGGCGTCCCAGTCGCCGGATGATTGTTGGACTACCAAGTCCGAGTCGCCATAACACAGGATCCGGCGGATGCCGAGCTCTTTGGCTAGCCGGAGTACGTGTATGACCGCCTCGTACTCGGCCACATTGTTGGATGCAGCAAAATGAATTTGCAATGTGTATCTGAGCTTGTCGCCCTTGGGAGAGGTGAGGACGATGCCGGCTCCCAAGCCGGTGCACATCTTGGATCCTTCGAAGTGCATCCGCCAATGGGTGGAGTCGGGCGCAAGTGGCAGGTACTGGGCCTCGTCCCAATCGACGAGGAAGTCGGCCAATGCTTGGGACTTGATGGCGGTGCGGGGCTGGTAGAAGATCGTATACGGGGCCAACGCAATGGCCCATTTGGCCACCCGGCCGGATGCATCCCGGCTGCCTATGATCTCGGCCAGCGGGGCAGTGCATACAACCGTGATGGGGTGCTCTTGGAAGTAGGGCTTGAGCTTCTTGGCTGCGAAGTATACGCCGTAGCACATCTTCTGATAGTGTGGATAGTTCTGCTTTGACGTGGATAGTACTTCACTCAGGTAATAGACCGGCCTCTGGACTGGCTGAACTCGGCCCTCTTTCGGGCGTTCAACCACGATGATGATGCTGACCACTCTGCTAGTGGCGGCAATGTATAGGAGCATGGGCTCTTTCTCGGTTGGCGCCGCCAGGACAGGTGGCCTGGATAGTGTCTTCTTTAACTCGTGGAAGGCTTGATCTGCTTGGTCGTTCCACTCGAAGTGAGTGGACTTCTTCATGAGTCGGTAGAGAGGGAGGGCCTTCTCCCCGAGCCGGCTGATGAAGCGGTTGAGGGAGGCCAAGCATCCGGTAAATTTCTGGACATCTCTTAGATTGGTAGGAATCTCCATCCTCTCTATAGCCTTGATCTTCACCAGGTTGCATTCGATGCCGTTTTTGGAGACCAGGAAACCTAGGAGCTAGCCGCCTGGCACTCTGAACACGCATTTCTCCGGATTGAGCTTGATCTGGAACCGGCGCAAGTTCTCGAACGTCTCTTTAAGGTGTTCCAGAAAGGTGCCGCTCTTCTCCGTCTTCACCACAATATCGTCTACATAGACGTGGGCATTTCTGCCGAGTTTCTTGAGGAGGCATTTTTGCATGCAACCTAAAAATTGGCACCAGCGTTTCTCAAGCCTAATATCATAGTCAGGTAGCAGAAGGCTCCGAATGGTGTGATGAAGGCGGTCTTCAGGCGGCCAGCTGGGTCCAATTTTATCTGGTGGTAGCCTGAGTAAGCGTCCAAAAAACTCAACAGCTCGCATCCGGCTGTGGAGTCTACTACTAGATCGATCCTTGGCAGGGCAAAAGGATCCTTGGGGCAGGCTTTGTTGAGGCTGGTGTAGTCAATACACATGCGCCATTGCTTGTTCTTCTTCAGTACCAGGACCGGGTTGGCAAGCCACTCGGGGAAGAAAACCTCCATGATGAAGTCGGCTGCCAGAAGCCGGGCTATTTCTTCTCCGACTACTCTTCTCTTTTCCTCCGACAGGCGGCGCAAAGGCTATTTGACCGGCTTGGCGTCCCTCCGGACGTGTAGCTTGTGCTCGGCGAAATCCGTCGGGACACCCGGCATGTCTTTGGGGGACCATGCAAATATGTCCCGATTCTCACGGAGGAAATCGATGAGCTCGCTTTCCTATTTGCTGTCAAGGCCAGTTCCTATGACCATATGCCTCTCCGGGTGCTCCGGGTCCAGAGGTATCTTCTTAGTTTCTTTGGCTGGCTGGAAAGAGCATTGAGCCTCACATTCCTTTGAATCGGGAGACAGGGTCACGACTCGGTCCAGCATCTTCTTCTCTTCAGCAATCACGAGGGACTCGGCTAGCCGGCTGCTGGCAGCCGCACACTCGGCGGATTTATTGTAGTCTCCGGATATGGTGATGACGCCCTTGGAACTCGGCATCTTCATCTTGAGGTAAGCATAGTGGGGTACAACCATGAACTTGGCCAAGGCGGGTCGGCCAAGCAGCGCATGGTAAGGGCTCTGTAGATCCACTACCTCAAACCATACTGCTTCTTGGTGGAAATGATCTTTGTCTCCGATGAGGACGTCTATCTTGATCTTGCCGATTGGAGCACAGGACAGGCCGGGTACAATGCCATGAAACACAGTCCGACTCGGCATGAGCTGCTTTGCCTTAACGTTCAGCTTCTCCATGGTATCACGGTACAGTATCTAGATGCTGCTTCCGCCATCTATCAGCACGCGGGAGAACCGTGCAGCCCGCCGGTCTGTCGCAAAGGTGGCATCCAAAACCAATGCATAAGAGCCGGGCGATGGCATCACCTCTGGGTGATCGGCCCGGCTCCAACTAATAGGTTTCTCCGACCAGTGCATGAACTTGGGGTTATCAGATGCGACCGCACTGACTTCTTGGTATTGCCGACGCCGACTCCGCTGATCTTCTGGTTGGCTTGTAAAGACGATGTAGGCGGCATGCTCGTCTGGGAACTCGTCGTGGACGGCTCCGACCACTGGCCGGGCGGCCGGCTGTTGAGGTGCCGGCGGCGGCTGACCAGCAGGCGGAGGCGGCACCAGTCCCTCGCCTTTGGAGATTCGTGTGAGCCAATGGCACTTCCGAGTGGTGTGGTTGGAGGCATTCACGCCGTTGTGAAACTTGCAGGGGCATCGAGTGCTTGTTCATAGGAGAAGGCCGGCTGCCAAGCCGGCCTGCCGCCCTTCTGCTTCTTGGGCGCGGGCCGCCCCACAGGTTGTTTGTCTTTGACTGTGGCTACCTGCCGACTGGCGGAAGCCGGCATCGGAGCCTTGCACTTGTTGTCGTGTTGGTATGGGCGTCGAGTGGACTCTCCAGCCGGCGTCTTGGGAGCAGGCACAAGCACCTTCCCGGAAGCATCGACTCGAAGCTCGGTCTTCATGGAGGAGACGCCCGTGGCGTATTTGTCCGTGATGATCAGCAGCTTGTCGAGGGTAGTCGGCTCGTCACAGAGGAGTCGGTGCTTGAGGAGAGTGCCCTCGCGGTACCCGGCGGTGAAGTACTCTATGGCCTGAACCTCGTGCACCCCTTCGCAGGAGTTGCGGAGCTCGGCCCAGCGCGTAAGGTAATCGTGTGTCGACTCGTTGGGTCCTTGTATGCACAAGGAGAGCTGTCGGGGCTTGGGGGCCCGTTTGTAGGTGCTGGTGAAGTTGCGGATGAAGGCTTCCGTGAAGTCGAGCCAACTGTTGACGCTGTAGGGCTTGAGGCTATTGAGCCAGGTGCGCGTCGTGCCCTGGAGCATCAGGGCGACATATTTTACGGCAACACGCCGGTTGTCGTTGGCTATGTGAACCGCGGTGGAGTAGTTGATCAACCAGTCCTCTGGCTTCACGGAGTCGTTGTACTTGGGCGTGTCTCTTGGGAGCGAGAACCCTTTGGGAAAGGGCTAGTCGCAGATGCGGGGGCCGAAACAAGGCGGGCCGACATCGTCTTCTTCTTCCAGGGCCAGGGATCGCGCAAGGCGGTCGATCCGATGGCGGGCATCGTTCTCGCCGACTCCTTCGCGACGACCAAGTCGGCCGCTGAGAGTCGGATGCGTGACAGGCGGCGGGGTGGGATATCTCTCCCCTCGAGGCGGAGGAGGAGGCGGATCGCCTCGTCGCTCCATGGCTCGAGGGCGGCCTTCTGCGTCGCGCTCGATAGTAACTCGAGTCCGGCTGCGACTGGCAGTCGGCTCCTTTTCCTGCCTTGTGCGGGCTCCGCCCACAGACGGCATACGCAACGTCGCGCCGTGCTCTCGGCACGGGGGAGGGCTTTCGGCACGGACGCCGGCTTCGTGCCACTTTGCGGCCGCGTCGATCAGCTGCTGGATTCGCCTGGTCATGTAAGGGAGCTCGTCGGCCCCTACTCCGTTCAGCTCGTCTACGACCGACTGGGCGACGCGTAGGTTCTCGAGAGGCGTGGCGTAGACTGGGCGTTCTGCCCCCAGCATATCGGCGATGGCCGCACCACGTTTCTTGACGACGCCGACTCGGCTTGGCCCTTCTTGAGGCGGCGTGCCGAAGGCGGCGTGGTCGACTTTGCGCTGGTGGGCCTCCATGAGGCGTCTCATAGTGGCTATCTTCTGGCCCTCCGCGACGAGGGCAAGGCGGCGTGCCTTCAGCGTCTCGGCGTCGGCGTCGGCCGGGATGGGGACAGACAAGACCTGCAACGCTGCTTGTAGGGAGTCGTGGGTGTTCTCGCCGAAGGCGACTCCGTGGCTGATGACCAGCACCTCGGTAACGGTGCTGCCACCACTGTCGGCTCACAGGAGAGGATCGTCGAAGAACACCACGTTGGTGGGGAAAGCGTCGAGTGATGCAGTGTCGGAGTCGACAAGCATCGGGTCGGTGGAACTGACCGACTCCAAATCCACAGCAGGCTCGCTGGAGACGTGGAGTTGGTCGAGGAGGCTGACGAGGCGGCTCTTGGGGCAGCCTGTGCCCGCATCAGATGCGGGCTCGTCGGAGATGCGAGCCTCGCCAAGGAGATCGGCGAGGCAGCTCGCCGCGCAGGCGCTATCGACACCTTGCAGCGCGTCGGGGCAAGCGCCATCGGGCGTGCCGGGCTGGCTACGCTCGCGGGGGAGGAAGAGGGTTCCCATCCAGAGCAGGTCACCGGACGACGGTGCACCTGGCCCCATGGTGGGCGCCAAATGTCGGGTGGTTGGTGCGATATATGCCAATGGGTGGCTTATCATTGTGGGAGCCAATAAGACGTCGCCGGTGCCTGGAAACGGGATAAGGCGAAGACATGCATGCCGGCGAATCTTACCCAGGTTCGGGGCTCTCCGTGGAGATAACACCCCTAGTCCTGCTCTGCGGGGTCTCCGCATGATCACTATATCAACAAGTAGCTACAAGAGGCTCCTTGAGCTGTTTTGGTGAGAGGAGGAAGAAGAGGCAAGGCTAGCTCTCCTTTCCTCTCTCGGTTGTGTCTAAATCTATCCAAGTCCAACCCTTTGCATGGGTGCCCCGGGGGGTTTATATAGGCCTACCCCCCGAGGGTACAATGGTAATCCGGCTGGGCTGGGCTCGGCCGTCAGTGTCTATGCTGGCCGGCTTCTCCGCTGACGGCTGGGGCCCGCCGACTGGTGGGTCCCGCCGGCTGCCGGCTTCTTGGTAGACAAGTAGGCCCCACTGCTTGGGGGTCTTGTCGGGGGCTGGTTACCATCGCCTCACCTTTGATGATGAGGGCTTGGTCGAGGTAAGCATGGCTACAGTGCCGCTGCCTTGCGGGCGCTCACTGTAGCCTTACCTAGTCTTGTCTCCTTAATGAGGCTCATTCTTGGAGGGAGGGGTCAAGCCGGCTGGGGAGAGCCGGCTTCACCCCTGGCCGACTAGGGGGTGCGCGGCCGCCTTCGGATGTCCCTCTGGCCGAAGGGGCCCGCCGCCTGCGGGCCGTATCGTCAGTTCACCGTGGGTGATGTCATGGTCAGCATGGCAACAGTGCCACGCCGGTCGGGTCATGGCCACCCCGTACGACGTACTGTAGCCATGCGAGCCCCGGGATTCGGGGGCGGCGTATCTCACTGTTTCCACGCCCTGTCTCGTCGTCATTACGCTGGAACAAACTCCGAGTGCTTGATCCGGGCCGTCTATTGTGGGCCGCCTTCCTGGAGTCGGCCATGTGATGGCCGGCTTTATGGAGTCGGCCATGTGGTGGCCGGCTTTATGGCGGCCAAGCGGCGGCCGGGTTTCATTGGGAGGGCTTCTCGGCCAGGCCGCCCCGGTAGCCGGCCAAAGGGGTAGCCGGCCGGGGGAAGGCGGCCCTGCGTCTTGGAGGCTTGACGGTTCGATCAACATTGTTATTTTTTCAAGAACCAGGGGGAGCCGGCTAGGCTACCCGTGGTCATTTACTCTGTCAAGATCTCCGAGAGAGGTATTGAAGTTGATAAAGCCAAAGTTGATGCTATTGAAAAGATGCCATGTCCTAAGGACATAAAAGGTATAATAAGTTTTCTTGGTCATGCCGGTTTTTATAGGAGGTTCATTAAGGACTTTTCTAAAATCTCTAGGCCTCTGACTAATTTATTGCACAAAGATATTCCTTTTGTCTTTGATGATGATTGCGTAGAAGCATTTGAAATACTTAAGAAAGCTTTGATCACTGCACCTATAGTCCAACCACCTGATTGGAATTTACCTTTTGAAATTATGTGCGGTGCTAGTGATTATGATGTAGGTGCTATTCTAGGGCAAAGAGTCGATAAGAAATTGAATGTTATCCAGTATGCTAGTAAGACTCTTGATACTGCCCAGAGAAATTATGCTACTACTGAAAAAGAATTCTTAGCAGTTGTGTTTGCATGTGATAAGTTTAGACCTTATATTGTTTATTCCCAAGTTACTATTCACACTGATCATGCTGCTATTAAATATCTTATGGAAAAGAAAGATGCTAAGCCTAGACTCATTAGATGGGTTCTCTTGCTCCAAGAATTTGATTTGCATATTATTGATAGAACCCTGTTGCAGATAACTTGTCTAGGTTAGAGAATGTTCTTGATGACCCATTGCCTATTAATGATAGCTTTCCTGATGAACAATTAGCGATCGTCAATACTTCCCGTACTGCTCCTTGGTAGGCTGATTATGCTAATTACATTGTTGCTAAATTTATACCGCCTAGTTTCACATACCAGCAAAATTGAAATTTCTTTTATGATTTAAGACATTACTTCTGGGATGACCCATGCCTTTATAAAGAAGGAGTAGATGGTGTTAATAGATGTTGTGTGCCTGAGCATGAACAGGAACAGATCCTAAATAAGTGTCACTCTGAATCCTATGGAGGACACCACGCTGGAGATAGAACTGCACACAAGGTTCTACAGTCTGGTTTTTATTGGCCTACTCTCTTCAAAGATGCTCGTAAGTTTGTCTTATCTTGTGATCAATGCCAAAGAGTAGGTAACATTAGTAGACGTCAAGAAATGCCTATGAATTACTCTCTTGTTATTGAACCGTTTGATGTTTGGGGCTTTGATTATATGGGACCTTTTCGTGCCTCTAATGGGTATACACATATTTTAGTTGCTGTTGATTACGTTACTAAGTGGGTAGAAGCTATTCCAACTAGTAGTGCTGATCATAACACTTCTATTAAAATGCTTAAAGAAGTTATTTTTCCGAGGTTTGGAGTCCCTAGATATCTTATGACTGATGGTGGTTCACATTTTATTCATGGTGCTTTCCGTAAGATGCTTGCTAAGTATGATGTCAATCATAGAATCGCATCTCCTTATCATCCGCAGTCTAGCGGTCAAGTCACTACAGGAAACTGCTAGTTTGCCGTCAGCATTTCGTCAGGGTAGATGGCAAAGAAAGTTTTGCCGTCAGGAGCTTACGACAAAGTATGACCAACGGCAAATCTATGCTTTGCCGTCTGTGGGCGCGCTGGCTGACGGCAAACCTAGCGAAAGGATGACGGCAAAGAAACCAAGACGGCAAACTGGCTCTTCGCCGTCTGTTGTTTCACTGAGTGACGACAAAGGATGGACACGTGTCTAGTTTGACGGTAGGTAACGGTGCCCCACTTTTGCCGTCTGTGTTTGTTATCCACTGACGGCAAAGTCAGTTGCTTTGTCGTCTGCCTTCTGTCCTACTGACGGCGAACTAATAGAAGAAAAACCTGGCACCGAGACTTTCTTTGCCGCCTCCTTTTGGTCCCACTAACGGCAAATTAATGGAAATTAAGAAGAAAAAACCCAACCGACCGCATCATCCCCGATTCCTCTATCTCTACCGCGCGCGCTAGGTTATCCCCGCCCGTCCCCGGCTCCACCGTGCCGCCGCCACCGCCCGTCCCTGGCTCCACCGCGCCGCCGCCGCCCGTCTCCACCTCCACCGTGCCGCTGCAGCTGGTCCCCGCCTCCACCGCGACACCGTCGGGACCGTTGTCCACTGCGCCCCCCACCCGTCCTCCTCCAATGGCGTAACCGCCACCGGGCCATCCTCCCCTGCCCTAGCGGCACGGCTGCCGCGGGCAGCACCACCGCCGGTTCCCTCCTGTACATCCGCCGCCGCTGGTCACCACTGAAGTGGGGCACCACCTCCCCCTCTGTCCCAAGCCCGCCTCTGCCCCACCCCACAGTGAGCACCGCTCCCCATCTCTATTTGTATTCTTTTAGATGGATAGATGTATGGATTGCAGTACATGTGGATGGATTTGTAGATGTATGTAAGGATGGATGCATAGATGGATGCATGTATAAGGTTGTTCTGCCTAAAATTTTTAGTATAAGGTTGTTCTGCAAGGCAAAATTTCAACTTTTGATTAATGCTCGTAGGAAATTAAATGCTTAGTTTTTTGCAACATGCTTAGATTGGAGAAGACAAGCCAGAGAGTCTAGTCTTGCTACACATATATATATATATAGTTGTCAATTGTGAAATGATGTTGATAATGTTTTTATCAGATTGTTTCACGAGTGCTTATGTTGGTTGTGCCGGTGCTTTTCATGTGCAGGGATTTTCTCTTCACCTCGAGGAGCATTGTCCGTCCCGTAGCCTCTACGGTCTCGGGGTGAGCTTGACTGTCATCTCCTCCCCCTCCCCTATTTGCTTCGTTCCGTTCGTCGTGCCGATGCCACTAGATTTTCATGTCAATTCTCGTAACCTAGGCGTCTCCCGTTCGAAAGGGTGGCATATATAAATATGCATGTCTTTGCATATTTATAACCGTCGTCCTTTCGAATTGTCCACGTTATCCATGGACAGCCCGAGTACGTGTAGATTGGGTTTCGTTTCCCGTGCTCTACTTCGGTCCTCGGCAAAATTTCGTCAGCGCCACCTCGTTGTTCTCCGGGTGCACATTCTCTCGGCTTGTTGTCGAGACATGTATCTGGAGAACAGCGGGGAGGTGCTGCCGAAATTTTGCCGAGGACCGGAGTAGAGCACGGGAAACGAACCCTATCTACACGTACTCGGGTGGGATTAGGACCCATCTTTACCTATTAGAGATAGGATTCAATCCATGGATGCGCGTTTCCCTTTTGTATGGTAAAAAATTAAAATCATGGCATAAATAATATGACAATGGTAATTAGGTGTGTATCTAGTCTTAATTACATTATACATATCTTGATGAATATGAATTTGGTGCCCCTACTGTTAGTGCAAGTACCAGTATGGATGATCGTGAGTGGATGTACACTGGACACCCTAGTCAGGCTGGCATGACCACTGAATGGGTAACGAAGACCAACGAATTTGTGGAGGCAGCATTTGCTAGAGGCCAAAGAAAAAGTTGGTGCCCCTGCTTGAAGTGTCGCAACGGCACAAAACAGTCGAAGAAGACGATGTGTGTGCACCTGCAGAAGCATGGGTTTAAGTGTGGGTATACCCGGTGGACCCTTCATGGCGAGCCTGAATGTAGCAGAGAGGAGGTGGTGCGTCGGCGAACCGACAACAATGGTACCGGGATAGTTGACATCGTAGCTGACTTCAACAATGCACGTGAAGAGGGATCAGAGGAAGAACCGGAGGAGTCTGCGAGGGCCTTCTTAGAAATGCTGAAATCCTCACAACAACCTCTTCACGACCACACAAACCAATGTCAGCTGGATGCCATTGCACAAGCAATGTCTATAAAGACCCAGTTCAACATGAGCAGAGATTGCTTTAATTCGATGATGACATCTTGGGGCGCTCTCTCCCCGAAGGTCACAAACTAGCTACAAGTTGGTATGAAGTGAAGAATACCTTCGTGCACTTAAGATGCCCTATGAGCAGATATATGCTTGTCCAAACGGATGTGTCTTATTTACGAAAGAGAATGCCGATGACAAGTATTGCGCCAAGTGCAAAGCCTCTAGGTATGTCGGGAGAGACCTCAGTGATGGTACGAAGAAGCAGAGCACAGTCCCCGCAAATGTTCTTCGATATTTTCCAATCTTGCCAAGAATTCAACGCCTTTACTTGAACGAAGATACAGCCAAACAGATGACATGGCACAAATATGGGATAAGACACGGCAAAGATGATCATGGGAGACCGATGCTGATACATCCGTCTTGTGCCCAAGCTTGGAAGTGTTTCGGTCGCATACATCATGAGAAAGCAAAAGAGGCAAAGAATGCACGAGTTGCCATCAGACTCGATGGGTTCAATCCGTTTGGTATGGTGTCAAAGACATATAGTTGTTGGCCCGTGTTTGTTGTTCCCCTCAACCTCCCCCC